>NW_025745407.1:279761-332261 GCF_021184085.1 Oncorhynchus gorbuscha
AGAGAGAGAGAGAGACAGAGGGACAGAGGGACAGAGGGACAGAGAGAGACAGAGGGACAGAGAGAGACAGAGAGAGAGAGAGAGACAGAGGGACAGAGAAGGGAAGGGAAGGGTATAGAGAGAGTGATAACATTCCTAATTAGCACTCTCTTGAAGTGGGAGATAGATAGATACACTCAAGGTTGCACCTACACACACACAGCAGATTGGACATCATTGACTATGCAGAGTCAAGATTGATTCATTACTGTCTTTTAACGAGCTCATTTAACAAGGACAAACACACACACACACAATTACATGGCTAATATAAAGTTCAGTCATTTAACCCTGACAAATGTTACATGGGAGACTGTACAGTAATTAGCATGGGTTAGCAAGCCTGTGGCTGTTACATGGGAGACTGTACAGTTATTAGCATGGGTTAGCAAGCCTGTGGCTGTTACATGGGAGACTGTACAGTTATTAGCATGGGTTAGCAAGCCTGTGGCTGTTACATGGGAGACTGTACAGTTATTAGCATGGGTTAGCAAGCCTGTGGCTGTTACATGGGAGACTGTACAGTAATTAGCATGGGTTAGCAAGCCTGTGGCTGATACATGGGAGACTGTACAGTAATTAGCATGGGTTAGCAAGCCTGTGGCTGTTACAAGGGAGACTGTAAAGTAATTAGCATGGGTTTGCCAGCCTACGGTTGATACACCCTATTCCCTAGGTACACTACTTATAATAGACATTCATTTAACTAAGGCTGGGTCCTAATGGGTATCTGACATTAGTTTAACTAAGACTGGACCCTAATGGGTATCTGACATTAGTTTAACTAAGACTGGACCCTAATGGGTATCAGGCATTAGTTTAACTAAGACTGGACGCTAATGGGTATCAGGCATTAGTTTAACTAAGACTGGACGCTAATGGGTATCAGGCATTAGTTTAACTAAGACTGGACGCTAATGGGTATCAGGCATTAGTTTAACTAAGACTGGACGCTAATGGGTATCAGGCATTAGTTTGTGTCCTCACAGTGAGTAATCTATCTGTAGCGTTACCATGCCAACTTTATGATGTAATAATAACAACAACAATTATGATGTAATAATAACTGGTTAAATTCCAGAACTGGTTCTGTTTAGATCGTTACCCTGACAACAGTGACATCTAGTGGCCAGTCGTTGTCAGTGCACAACCTCTGGTAGAGAAGAGAGAGCCATGCACACATGACTGTAAGTCGCTTTGGATAAAAGCGTCTGCTAAATGGCATATATTATTATTATTATTATATTATTATTACCAGACTGGGTTACGACCTCTGTCCTCCCAACATGGTATGAATAGACGGATATCATTTCTAACTGTCGTGTCATATAGACTGATATCATTAAAGGAAGTTTATTAAAGGAACACTGATTTCAGAACAGGGGTGGGCAACGTCCGGCCCACGAGCCTGATACACAATTTTCCTGGTATAGAAGGACCACAGAAGTTTTAACAAAAACATGTGCTTTAGTGACACCTAGTGGACATGAAGAACGATACTTTTCTCCCAACATAATGTGATTCATTTTGTGTTGCCAAAATGCACCAAAACACATAAATATGCAGAGTATTTCATTACAAATGGTAGATTCATGACCATAACATTTTAAATGTTGAGTTTAAATTCATATCAGTTAGGCTAATCAGTGAGCAAACACACACACACACACACACACATCAGCACCCTGCACCACTTCTCCATCTATCTTATCAGGTCTTTATGACCTCACAGAGAGACACATGGAATGGTACTGCATCACAACGCACGTTGCCCCTGGATACAGAATGGCTCTAGAATGCACTTACAGAGTCCAGTTGGAAACTGAAAGCAGTGTGTAACACTAGTCTGGCATAGGAACGTGAAGCAAGCAACATTTCCAGAAATTATCAGATGAGAGACAAGTTCAACTGCTGATTTTTTAAGGGCTCGATAGAAGTGTAAACAGAGAGGTAAAGAAACATCAATATAGATACATATGGAGTTGTTTAGAGAGGAAAGATGATAATAGTTTAGAGAAAGATGATAATAGTTTAGAGAGAGAGGAAAGATGATAATAGTTTAGAGAGAGAGGAAAGATGATAATAGTTTAGAGAGAGAGGAAAGATGATAATAGTTTAGAGAGAGAGGAAAGATGATACTAGTTTAGAGAGAGAGGAAAGATGATACTAGTTTAGAGAGAGAGAGGAAAGATGATAATAGTTTAGAGGAAAGATGATAATATTTTAGAGAGAGAGGAAAGATGATAATAGTTTAGAGAGAGAGAGGAAAGATGATAATAGTTTAGAGAGAGAGGAAAGATGATAATAGTTTAGAGGGGAAAGATGATAATAGTTTAGAGAGGAAAGATGATAAGTTTAGAGAGAGAGGAAAGATGATAATAGTTTAGAGAGAGGAAAGATGATAATAGTTTAGAGAGAGAGAGGAAAGATGATAATAGTTTAGAGAGAGGAAAGATGATAATAGTTTAGAGAGAGGAAAGATGATAATAGTTTAGAGAGAGGAAAGATGATAATAGTTTAGAGAGAGAGGAAAGATGATAATAGTTTAGAGAGAGGAAAGATGATAATAGTTTAGAGAGAGGAAAGATGATAATAGTTTAGAGAGGAAAGATGATAATAGTTTAGAGAGGAAAGATGATAATAGTTTAGAGGAAAGATGATAATAGTTTAGAGGAAAGATGATAATAGTTTAGAGGAAAGATGATAATAGTTTAGAGGAAAGATGATAATAGTTTAGAGAGAGGAAAGATGATAATAGTTTAGAGGAAAGATGATAATAGTTTAGAGAGAGGAAAGATGATAATAGTTTAGAGAGAGAGGAAAGATGATAATAGTTTAGAGAGGAAAGATGATAATAGTTTAGAGAGGAAAGATGATAATAGTTTAGAGAGAGGAAAGATGATAATAGTTTAGAGAGAGGAAAGATGATAATAGTTTAGAGAGGAAAGATGATAATAGTTTAGAGAGGAAAGATGATAATAGTTTAGAGAGAGAGGAAAGATGATAATAGTTTAGAGAGAGGAAAGATGATAATAGTTTAGAGAGAGGAAAGATGATAATAGTTTAGAGAGAGGAAAGATGATAATAGTTTAGAGAGAGGAAAGATGATAATAGTTTAGAGAGAGAGGAAAGATGATAATAGTTTAGAGAGAGAGGAAAGATGATAATAGTTTAGAGAGAGGAAAGATGATAATAGTTTAGAGAGAGAGGAAAGATGATAATAGTTTAGAGAGAGAGGAAAGATGATAATAGTTTAGAGAGAGAGGAAAGATGATAATAGTTTAGAGAGGAAAGATGATAATAGTTTAGAGAGAGAGGAAAGATGATAATAGTTTAGAGAGAGGAAAGATGATAATAGTTTAGAGAGAGGAAAGATGATAATAGTTTAGAGAGGAAAGATGATAATAGTTTAGAGAGAGGAAAGATGATAATAGTTTAGAGAGAGAGGAAAGATGATAATAGTTTAGAGAGAGAGGAAAGATGATAATAGTTTAGAGAGAGAGGAAAGATGATAATAGACAGAGAGAGAAAGAAAGAGAGAGTGAGAGACAGTGAGAGACAGTGAGAGACAGTGAGAGAGTGTGTGTGTGGTGAGTGAAAGACGGAGCTACGGAGGAGGGAGGATAGACGTTGCGTGACAAATGGAGGAAAACAGAGCGCTGCGGGCCTTGCCGACACACACTCAGAATACACACACACATACACACTGACACACACACACATACACACTGACACACACTCAGAATACACACACAGACACACACACACATACACACTGACACACACTCAGAATACACACAGACACACACACTCAGAATACACACACACATACACACTGACACACACTCACTCAGAATACACACTGACACACACTCAGAATACACACACAGACACACGCACACATACACACTCAGAATACACACACACAGACACACACACTCAGAATACACACACACATACACACTGACACACACTCAGAATACGCACACACACTGACACACACACTGCACTTTAATGTTGCTTTGGGTTCACTAAGCTCTCCAGCTCTCCCTCTTCTCTCTGCCCTCTCTCCTACCGTACCTCATCCACTCTCTCCTCCTCCTCCTCCTCTCCCACGGTACCTCATCCCCTCTCTCCTCTTCCTCTCCCACCGTACCACATCCACTCTCTCCTCCTCCTCTCCCACCGTACCTCATCCCCTCTCTCCTCCTCCACCTCTCCCACCGTACCTCATCCCCTCTCTCCTCCTCCTCCTCCTCTCCCACCGTACCTCATCCACTCTCTCCTCCTCTCCTACCGTACCTCATCCACTCTCTTCTCCTCCTCTCCTACCGTACCTCATCCACTCTCTCCTCCTCCTCCTCCTCCTCCTCTCCCACCGTACCTCATCCCCTCTCTCCTCCTCCTCTCCCACCGTACCTCATCCCCTTTCTCCTCCTCCACCTCTCCCACCGTACCTCATCCCCTCTCCCCCCTCCTCCTCCTCCTCCCCTCTCCTCCTCCTCCTCCTCTCCCACCGTACCTCATCCCCTCTCCCTCCTCCTCCTCCTCATCCCCTCTCCTCCTCCTCCTCCTCCTCCTCTCCCACCGTACCTCATCTCCTCCTCCTCCTCTCCCACCGTACCTCATCCCCTCCTCCTCCTCTCCCACCGTACCTCATCCCCTCCTCCTCCTCCTCTTCCACCGTACCTCATCCCCTCCTCCTCCTCTACCACCGTACCTCATCCCCTCCTCCTCCTCCTCCTCTCCCACCGTACCTCATCCCCTCCTCCTCCTCCTCCTCTCCCACCGTACCTCATCCCCTCCCTCCTCCTCTCCCACCGTACCTCATCCCCTCCCTCCTCTCCCACCGTACCTCATCCCCTCCCTCCTCTCCCACCGTACCTCCCTCCTCCTCTCCCACCGTACCTCCCTCCTCCTCTCCCACCGTACCTCCCTCCTCCTCTCCCACCGTACCTCATCCCCTCCCTCCTCCTCTCCCACCGTACCTCCCTCCTCCTCCTCTCCCACCGTACCTCATCCCCTCCCTCCTCCTCTCCCACCGTACCTCATCCCCTCTCACCGTACCTCATCCCCTCCTCCTCCTCTCCCACCGTACCTCATCTCCTCCTCCTCCTCCTCTCCCACCGTACCTCATCCCCTCCCCTCCTCTCTCTCACCGTACCTCATCCCCTCTCACCGTACCTCATCCCCTCTCACCGTACCTCATCCCCTCTCACCGTACCTCATCCCCTCCTCCTCTCCCACCGTACCTCATCCCCTCTCACCGTACCTCATCCCCTCTCACCGTACCTCATCCCCTCCTCCTCTCCCACCGTACCTCATCCCCTCCTCTCCCACCGTACCTCATCCCCTCTCACCGTACCTCATCCCCTCCTCCTCTCCCACCGTACCTCATCCCCTCTCACCGTACCTCATCCCCTCTCGTATGAGTCCAGTAGCTCGCTCTCGCTCTCTCTCTCTCTCTCTCTAATTACACCATATTCCCCACAGTCTATTACTTTTTGAAGATGGGACCTGGTTAAACTTAGTGCACTACTTTGACTGTAGGAGCCTGGTTAAACTTAGTGCACTATATAGAGAATAGGGAGCCATTTGGAACGTAGACCAAAGCTTCATAGAACTATGGTATTGGAAGGTACTGTATTGATATATATATGTATTGATTGTATTGATCTAAGGCACATTGATCTAAGGCACATTGATCTAAGGCACATTGATCTAAGGCACATTGATCTAATTTGCGATGACTATTGGGTAACCGTTAAGAACAGCACGCCACTGGGGGTCCGGTCTGCTGTCGGGGAATGGTAATAGACTAGTAGCCCTTCCTGACTCTAACCATGGGGCTCTGGGTCTGCTGTCGGGGTAGTAGACTAGTACCCCTTCCTGACTCTAACCATGGGGCTCTGGTCTGCTGTCGGGGTAGTAGACTAGTACCCCTTCCTGATTCTAACCATGGGGCTCTGGTCTGCTGTCGGGGTAGTAGACTAGTAGCCCTTCCTGACTCTAACCATGGGGCTCTGGTCTGCTGTCGGGGTAGTAGACTAGTGTCCCTTCCTGACTCTAACCATGGGGCTCTGGTCTGCTGTCGGGGTAGTAGACTAGTACCCCTTCCTGACTCTAACCATGGGGCTCTGGTCCGCTGTCGGGGTAGTAGACTAGTACCCCTTCCTGACTCTAACCATGGGGCTCTGGTCTGCTGTCTGAGTAGTAGACTAGTGTCCCTTCCTGACTCTAACCATGGGGCTCTGGTCTGCTGTCGGGGTAGTAGACTAGTACCCCTTCCTGACTCTAACCATGGGGCTCTGGTCTGCTGTCGGGGTAGTAGACTAGTAGCCCTTCCTGACTCTAACAATGGGTGAACTGTGCCATGCTGAGAAACAGACATGTGCTTTCAACTATAAAGAGAGATTTATGGCAGATATTTCCTTTCCTACTGGGATATTTTTCACCTCTACTGACGTGCAACAAAGCCAAGAGACATATACATTACAAGTGTAAAGATTGGACACAACTACTCATTTAAAGGTTTTCCATGATTTTTTTACTCTTTTCTACATTGTAGAATAATAGTGAAGACATAAAAACTATGAAATAACACATATGGAGTCATGTAGTAACCAAAAAAAGTGTTAAACATATTTTATATTTGAGATTCTTCAAAGTAGCCACCCTTTGTCTTGATGACAGCTTTGCACACTCTTGGCGAGAAGCTCATAACGATTAACAGCAGAATAGTGGATATGTCTCTGAGTACAGTTAGCATCTCATATTGATTAACAGCAGAATAGTGGATATGTCTCTGAGTATAGTTAGGACATAATGATTAACAGCAGAATAGTGGATATGTCTCTGAGTATAGTTAGGACATATTGATTAACAGCAGAATAGTGGATATGTCTCTGAGTATAGTTAGCATCTCATACTGATTAACAGCAGAATAGTGGATATGTCTCTGAGTATAGTTAGCATCTCATAATGATTAACAGCAGAATAGTGGATATGTCTCTGAGTATAGTTAGGACATAATGATTAACAGCAGAATAGTGGATATGTCTCTGAGTATAGTCATGTAATTAGCATCTCATACTGATTAACAGCAGAATAGTGGATATGTCTCTGAGTATAGTTAGCATCTCATAATGATTAACAGCAGAATAGTGGATATGTCTCTGAGTATAGTTAGGACATAATGATTAACAGCAGAATAGTGGATATGTCTCTGAGTATAGTTAGCATCTCATAATGGTTAACAGCAGAATAGTGGATATGTCTCTGAGTATAGTTAGCATCTCATACTGATTAACAGCAGAATAGTGGATATGTCTCTGAGTATAGTTAGGACATACTGATTAACAGCAGAATAGTGGATATGTCTCTGAGTATAGTTAGGACATATTGATTAACAGCAGAATAGTGGATATGTCTCTGAGTATAGTTAGCATCTCATATTGATTAACAGCAGAATAGTGGATATGTCTCTGAGTATAGTTAGCATCTCATAATGATTAACAGCAGAATAGTGGATATGTCTCTGAGTATAGTTAGGACATACTGATTAACAGCAGAATAGTGGATATGTCTCTGAGTATAGTTAGGACATATTGATTAACAGCAGAATAGTGGATATGTCTCTGAGTATAGTTAGGACATAATGGTTAACAGCAGAATAGTGGATATGTCTCTGAGTATAGTTAGGTCATGATGATTAACAGCAGAATAGTGGATATGTCTCTGAGTATAGTTAGCATCTCATAATGATTAACAGCAGAATAGTGGATATGTCTCTGAGTATAGTTAGGACATATTGATTAACAGCAGAATAGTGGATATGTCTCTGAGTATAGTTAGCATCTCATAATGATTAACAACAGAATAGTGGATATGTCTCTGAGTATAGTTAGGACATAATGATTAACAGCAGAATAGTGGATATGTCTCTGAGTATAGTTAGGACATATTGATTAACAGCAGAATAGTGGATATGTCTCTGAGTATAGTTAGCATCTCATATTGATTAACAGCAGAATAGTGGATATGTCTCTGAGTATAGTTAGCATCTCATACTGATTAACAGCAGAATAGTGGATATGTCTCTGAGTATAGTTAGGACATATTGATTAACAGCAGAATAGTGGATATGTCTCTGAGTATAGTTAGCATCTCATAATGATTAACAGCAGAATAGTGGATATGTTTCTGAGTATAGTTAGGACATAATGATTAACAGCAGAATAGTGGATATGTCTCTGAGTATAGTTAGCATCTCATAATGATTAACAGCAGAATAGTGGATATGTCTCTGAGTATAGTTAGGACATAATGATTAACAGCAGAATAGTGGATATGTCTCTGAGTATAGTTAGGACATAATGATTAACAGCAGAATAGTGGATATGTCTCTGAGTATAGTTAGGACATATTGATTAACAGCAGAATAGTGGATATGTCTCTGAGTATAGTTAGCATCTCATAATGATTAACAGCAGAATAGTGGATATGTCTCTGAGTATAGTTAGGACATAATGATTAACAGCAGAATAGTGGATATGTCTCTGAGTATAGTTAGCATCTCATAATGATTAACAGCAGAATAGTGGATATGTCTCTGAGTATAGTTAGGACATAATGATTAACAGCAGAATAGTGGATATGTCTCTGAGTATAGTTAGGACATATTGATTAACAGCAGAATAGTGGATATGTCTCTGAGTATAGTTAGGACATAATGATTAACAGCAGAATAGTGGATATGTCTCTGAGTATAGTTAGCATCTCATAATGATTAACAGCAGAATAGTGGATATGTCTCTGAGTATAGTTAGGACATATTGATTAACAGCAGAATAGTGGATATGTCTCTGAGTATAGTTAGGACATAATGATTAACAGCATAATAGTGGATATGTCTCTGAGTATAGTTAGCATCTCATATTGATTAACAGCAGAATAGTGGATATGTCTCTGAGTATAGTTAGGACATAATGATTAACAGCAGAATAGTGGATATGTCTCTGAGTATAGTTAGCATCTCATACTGATTAACAGCAGAATAGTGGACATGTCTCTGAGTATAGTTAGGACATAATGATTAACATCAGAATAGTGGATATGTCTCTGAGTACAGTTAGGACATAATGATTAACAGCAGAATAGTGGACATGTCTCTGAGTATAGTTAGGACATATTGATTAACAGCAGAATAGTGGATATGTCTCTGAGTATAGTTAGGACATATTGATTAACAGCAGAATAGTGGATATGTCTCTGAGTATAGTTAGCATCTCATAATGATTAACATCAGAATAGTGGACATGTCTCTGAGTATAGTTAGGTCATATTGATTAACAGCAGAATAGTGGATATGTCTGAGTATAGTTAGGACATAATGATTAACAGCAGAATAGTGGATATGTCTCTGAGTATAGTTAGCATCTCATACTGATTAACAGCAGAATAGTGGACATGTCTCTGAGTATAGTTAGGACATAATGATTAACATCAGAATAGTGGATATGTCTCTGAGTACAGTTAGGACATAATGATTAACAGCAGAATAGTGGACATGTCTCTGAGTATAGTTAGGACATATTGATTAACAGAAGAATAGTGGATATGTCTCTGAGTATAGTTAGGACATATTGATTAACAGCAGAATAGTGGATATGTCTCTGAGTATAGTTAGCATCTCATAATGATTAACATCAGAATAGTGGACATGTCTCTGAGTATAGTTAGGTCATATTGATTAACAGCAGAATAGTGGATATGTCTCTGAGTATAGTTAGGACATAATGATTAACAGCAGAATAGTGGATATGTCTCTGAGTATAGTTAGGACATAATGATTAACAGCAGAATAGTGGATATGTCTCTGAGTATAGTTAGGACATATTGATTAACAGCAGAATAGTGGATATGTCTCTGAGTATAGTTAGCATCTCATAATGGTTAACAGCAGAATAGTGGATATGTCTCTGAGTATAGTTAGGACATAATGATTAACAGCAGAATAGTGGATATGTCTCTGAGTATAGTTAGGACATACTGATTAACAGCAGAATAGTGGATATGTCTCTGAGTATAGTTAGGACATATTGATTAACAGCAGAATAGTGGATATGTCTCTGAGTATAGTTAGCATCTCATACTGATTAACAGCAGAATAGTGGATATGTCTCTGAGTATAGTTAGCATCTCATACTGATTAACAGCAGAATAGTGGATATGTCTCTGAGTATAGTTAGGACATATTGATTAACAGCAGAATAGTGGATATGTCTCTGAGTATAGTTAGGACATAATGATTAACAGCAGAATAGTGGATATGTCTCTGAGTATAGTTAGGACATATTGATTAACAGCAGAATAGTGGATATGTCTCTGAGTATAGTTAGGACATAATGGTTAACAGCAGAATAGTGGATATGTCTCTGAGTATAGTTAGGACATATTGATTAACAGCAGAATAGTGGATATGTCTCTGAGTATAGTTAGGTCATAATGATTAACAGCAGAATAGTGGATATGTCTCTGAGTATAGTTAGGACATAATGATTAACAGCAGAATAGTGGATATGTCTCTGAGTATAGTTAGGACATATTGATTAACATCAGAATAGTGGATATGTCTCTGAGTATAGTTAGGACATAATGATTAACAGCAGAATAGTGGACATGTCTCTGAGTACAGTTAGGACATATTGATTAACAGCAGAATAGTGGACATGTCTCTGAGTATAGTTAGGACATATTGATTAACATCAGAATAGTGGACATGTCTCTGAGTATAGTTAGCATCTCATAATGATTAACAGCAGAATAGTGGATATGTCTCTGAGTATAGTTAGGACATATTGATTAACAGCAGAATAGTGGACATGTCTCTGAGTATAGTTAGGACATATTGATTAACATCAGAATAGTGGACATGTCTCTGAGTATAGTTAGCATCTCATATTGATTAACAGCAGAATAGTGGACATGTCTCTGAGTATAGTTAGGACATATTGATTAACATCAGAATAGTGGATATGTCTCTGAGTATAGTTAGCATCTCATAATGCTTAACAGCAGAATAGTGGATATGTCTCTGAGTATAGTTAGGACATAATGATTAACAGCAGAATAGTGGATATGTCTCTGAGTATAGTTAGGACATATTGATTAACAGCAGAATAGTGGATATGTCTCTGAGTATAGTTAGGACATAATGATTAACAGCAGAATAGTGGACATGTCTCTGAGTATAGTTAGGACATAATGATTAACAGCAGAATAGTGGATATGTCTCTGAGTATAGTTAGCATCTCATAATGATTAACAGCAGAATAGTGGATATGTCTCTGAGTATAGTTAGGACATACTGATTAACAGCAGAATAGTGGATATGTCTCCGAGTATAGTTAGGACATAATGATTAACATCAGAATAGTGGATATGTCTCTGAGTACAGTTAGCATCTCATAATGATTAACAGCAGAATAGTGGATATGTATCCGAGTATAGTTAGGACATATTGATTAACAGCAGAATAGTGGATATGTCTCTGAGTACAGTTAGCATCTCATAATGATTAACAGCAGAATAGTGGATATGTCTCTGAGTATAGTTAGGACATATTGATTAACAGCAGAATAGTGGATATGTCTCTGAGTACAGTTAGCATCTCATAATGATTAACAGCAGAATAGTGGATATGTCTCTGAGTATAGTTAGGACATATTGATTAACAGCAGAATAGTGGATTTGTCTCTGAGTATAGTTAGGACATAATGATTAACATCAGAATAGTGGATATGTCTCTGAGTATAGTTAGCATCTCATAATGATTAACAGCAGAATAGTGGATATGTCTCTGAGTATAGTTAGGACATATTGATTAACAGCAGAATAGTGGATATGTCTCTGAGTATAGTTAGGACATATTGATTAACAGCAGAATAGTGGATATGTCTCTGAGTACAGTTAGGACATAATGATTAACATCAGAATAGTGGATATGTCTCTGAGTATAGTTAGCATCTCATAATGATTAACAGCAGAATAGTGGATATGTCTCTGAGTATAGTTAGGACATATTGATTAACAGCAGAATAGTGGATATGTCTCTGAGTATAGTTAGGACATATTGATTAACAGCAGAATAGTGGATATGTCTCTGAGTATAGTTAGGACATAATGATTAACATCAGAATAGTGGATATGTCTCTGAGTATAGTTAGCATCTCATAATGATTAACAGCAGAATAGTGGATATGTCTCTGAGTATAGTTAGGACATATTGATTAACAGCAGAATAGTGGATATGTCTCTGAGTATAGTTAGGACATATTGATTAACAGCAGAATAGTGGATATGTCTCTGAGTATAGTTAGGACATATTGATTAACAGCAGAATAGTGGATATGTCTCTGAGTATAGTTAGGACATAACGATTAACAGCAGAATAGTGGATATGTCTCTGAGTATAGTTAGGACATACTGATTAACAGCAGAATAGTGGATATGTCTCTGAGTATAGTTAGGACATACTGATTAACAGC
Source organism: Oncorhynchus gorbuscha (assembly GCF_021184085.1). Classification (NCBI taxonomy): domain Eukaryota; kingdom Metazoa; phylum Chordata; class Actinopteri; order Salmoniformes; family Salmonidae; genus Oncorhynchus; species Oncorhynchus gorbuscha. Next base: position 292,349 of record NW_025745407.1, read on the forward strand.
AGAATAGTGGATGTCTCTGAGTATAGTTAGGACATACTGATTAACAGCAGAATAGTGGATGTCTCTGAGTATAGTTAGGACATACTGATTAACAGCAGAATAGTGGATATGTCTCTGAGTATAGTTAGCATCTCATAATGATTAACATCAGAATAGTGGATATGTCTCTGAGTATAGTTAGGACATATTGATTAACAGCAGAATAGTGGATATGTCTCTGAGTATAGTTAGCATCTCATATTGATTAACAGCAGAATAGTGGATATGTCTCTGAGTATAGTTAGCATCTCATATTGATTAACAGCAGAATAGTGGATATGTCTCTGAGTATAGTTAGCATCTCATATTGATTAACAGCAGAATAGTGGATATGTCTCTGAGTATAGTTAGCATCTCATACTGATTAACAGCAGAATAGTGGATATGTCTCTGAGTATAGTTAGCATCTCATACTGATTAACAGCAGAATAGTGGATATGTCTCTGAGTATAGTTAGCATCTCATACTGATTAACAGCAGAATAGTGGATATGTCTCTGAGTATAGTTAGGACATAATGATTAACATCAGAATAGTGGATATGTCTCTGAGTATAGTTAGCATCTCATAATGATTAACAGCAGAATAGTGGATATGTCTCTGAGTATAGTTAGGACATATTGATTAACAGCAGAATAGTGGATATGTCTCTGAGTATAGTTAGGACATATTGATTAACAGCAGAATAGTGGATATGTCTCTGAGTATAGTTAGGACATATTGATTAACAGCAGAATAGTGGATATGTCTCTGAGTATAGTTAGGACATAACGATTAACAGCAGAATAGTGGATATGTCTCTGAGTATAGTTAGGACATACTGATTAACAGCAGAATAGTGGATATGTCTCTGAGTATAGTTAGGACATACTGATTAACAGCAGAATAGTGGATGTCTCTGAGTATAGTTAGGACATAATGATTAACAGCAGAATAGTGGATGTCTCTGAGTATAGTTAGGACATACTGATTAACAGCAGAATAGTGGATATGTCTCTGAGTATAGTTAGCATCTCATAATGATTAACATCAGAATAGTGGATATGTCTCTGAGTATAGTTAGGACATATTGATTAACAGCAGAATAGTGGATATGTCTCTGAGTATAGTTAGCATCTCATATTGATTAACAGCAGAATAGTGGATATGTCTCTGAGTATAGTTAGCATCTCATATTGATTAACAGCAGAATAGTGGATATGTCTCTGAGTATAGTTAGCATCTCATATTGATTAACAGCAGAATAGTGGATATGTCTCTGAGTATAGTTAGCATCTCATACTGATTAACAGCAGAATAGTGGATATGTCTCTGAGTATAGTTAGCATCTCATACTGATTAACAGCAGAATAGTGGATATGTCTCTGAGTATAGTTAGCATCTCATAATGATTAACATCAGAATAGTGGATATGTCTCTGAGTATAGTTAGGACATAATGATTAACAGCAGAATAGTGGATATGTCTCTGAGTATAGTTAGGACATATTGATTAACAGCAGAATAGTGGATATGTCTCTGAGTATAGTTAGGACATAATGATTAACAGCAGAATAGTGGATATGTCTCTGAGTATAGTTAGCATCTCATAATGATTAACAGCAGAATAGTGGACATGTCTCTGAGTACAGTTAGCATTTCAACCATGACATTCATAGTCCTTTGAAAATCACCTTCCATACACACTAATATCTCAACCAATTTGTAAGTCGCTCTGGATAAGAGCGTCTGCTAAATGACTTAAATGTAAATGTAAATGTCAACCTAACTATTTCAAGCAAAGTGTACACTACTCAGTACAACATTTTAGTGCACTTACTTACCTTGGTGTACCCTGACCTGTAGATGTCAGCTTAAAAAGTGAGAGAGGGCCTTAAAGATTGTGGAAAGGGGGAGGGGGTGGTGGTAGGAGGGGGTTATAAGTCCCTGTTTCTCACCCCTTTGTCCTCGTGACGAGACGGGTCCTGACAGGGGGTCAACGTGCCATGAGGAGGTTGAACAAACATTCGTTAGCATTTTAATCCCTCCGACAGATAGAGACACACGACTGACTGACTGACTGACTGGCTGACTGACTGACTGACTGACTGACTGACTGACTGACTGACTGGCTGACTGGCTGGCTGGCAGATAGAAAGTAGAAAGGGGCCTGTTGGTAAGGGTAGATTAGTAGAAAGGGGCCTGTTGGTAAGGGTAGACAGAGTAGAAAGGGGCCTGTTGGTAAGGGTAGACAGAGTAGAAAGGGGCCTGTTGGTAAGGGTAGATTAGTAGAAAGGGGCCTGTTGGTAAGGGTAGACAGAGTAGAAAGGGGCCTGTTGGTAAGGGTAGACAGAGTAGAAAGGGGCCTGTTGGTAAGGGTAGACAGAGTAGAAAGGGGCCTGTTGGTAAGGGTAGATTAGTAGAAAGGGGCCTGTTGGTAAGGGTAGACAGAGTAGAAAGGGGCCTGTTGGTAAGGGTAGACAGAGTAGAAAGGGGCCTGTTGGTAAGGGTAGATTAGTAGAAAGGGGCCTGTTGGTAAGGGTAGACAGAGTAGAAAGGGGCCTGTTGGTAAGGGTAGACAGGGTAGAAAGGGGCCTGTTGTTAAGGGTAGAGTAGTAAGATATAGGGAGAGGGATTATTCTGTAGGACTGTGGAAGAGAGAGGGTGTTCTGAGGCTTGATAATGATGAGCAGAGTTTAAAGAGGACTGCCTGTGGTGGCCGGCTGGCCAGGTAAAGGACACGCCAGGCTGGATGAGCATCAGGGAGGATCATGGTGGGTAGAGAGGGGGGAGAGGGAGAGAGGAGGGATTGTGGGAGGAGAGGGGAGAGGGAAGGGAGAAGGTGGGGGGAATAGAGAAGTGGGAGAGAGGAGAGAGGGAAAAGAGGGAGGAGAGGAGAGGGGAGAGAGGGAGGAGAGGAGAGAGAGAGGAGAGGGGAGAGAGGGAGGAGAGGGAGAGAGGGGTAGAGGGGAGAGAGGAGAGGGAGAGAGGGAGGAGAGGGGAGAGAGGGAGGAGAGAGCGGGGAGAGGGGGTTGAGAGGGGAGAGGGGGTTGAGAATGCTGGGGAGAAGGGGACTAGACAATATGGAGAGAAGAGGGAGAGAGGGGGAGCCTGGGAGAGAGAAAAGAGGAGAGTAGGGGGAAAGCAGGGGATGCTGGGGCTGTCTGCCATCAGAGCAGGGGGTTGTGTTCCACGTGCCACATCGGTGAGACAGCCCAGTGTACACAGAGAAATATGAGCTAAATAGTCTGGTAATACACACAGACCAGGAGGCAGAAACACTCACAGACCAAGAGAGGCAGAAACACTCACAGGCCAAGAGAGACAGAAACACACTCACAGGCCAAGAGAGACAGAAACACACTCACAGACCAAGAGAGACAGAAACACACTCACAGACCAAGAGAGACAGAAACACACTCACAGACCAAGAGAGACAGAAACACTCACAGACCAAGAGAGACAGAAACACTCACAGACCAAGAGAGACAGAAACACACTCACAGACCAAGAGAGACAGAAACACACTCACAGACCAAGAGAGACAGAAACACACTCACAGACCAAGAGAGACAGAAACACTCACAGACCAAGAGAGACAGAAACACTCACAGACCAAGAGAGACAGAAACACTCACAGACCAAGAGAGGCAGAAACACTCACAGACCAAGAGAGACAGAAACACTCACAGACCAAGAGAGACAGAAACACACAGTGTGTTGGGAGAAGGAATGCTCAATCACAGCATTTATACAGGGAACAGGGCTCCATTAGGGCTCTGGTCTACTATACAGGGAACAGGGCTCTGGTCTACTATACAGGGAACAGGGCTCCATTAGGGCTCTGGTCTACTATACAGGGAACAGGGCTCTGGTCTACTATACAGGGAACAGGGCTCCATTAGGGCTCTGGTCTACTATACAGGGAACAGGGCTCCATTAGGGCTCTGGTTTACTATATAGGGAACAGGGCTCCATTAGGGCTCTGGTCTACTATACAGGGAACAGGGCTCCATTAGGGCTCTGGTCTACTATACAGGGAACAGGGCTCTGGTCTACTATACAGGGAACAGGGCTCTGGTCTACTATACAGGGAACAGGTTAACATTAGGGCTCTGGTCTACTATACAGGGAACAGGGCTCTGGTCTACTATACAGGGAACAGGTTAACATTAGGGCTCTGGTCTACTATACAGGGAACAGGGCTCCATTAGGGCTCTGGTCTACTATACAGGGAACAGGGCTCCATTAGGGCTCTGGTCTACTATACAGGGAACAGGGCTCCATTAGGGCTCTGGTCTACTATACAGGGAACAGGGCTCTGGTCTACTATACAGGGAACAGGGCTCTGGTCTACTATACAGGGAACAGGGCTCTGGTCTACTATACAGGGAACAGGGCTCCATTAGGGCTCTGGTCTACTATACAGGGAACAGGGCTCCATTAGGGCTCTGGTCTACTATACAGGGAACAGGGCTCCATTAGGGCTCTGGTTTACTATATAGGGAACAGGGCTCCATTAGGGCTCTGGTCTACTATACAGGGAACAGGGCTCCATTAGGGCTCTGGTCTACTATACAGGGAACAGGGCTACATTAGGGCTCTGGTCTACTATACAGGGAACAGGGCTCCATTAGGGCTCTGGTCTACTATACAGGGAACAGGGCTCTGGTCTACTATACAGGGAACAGGGCTCTGGTCTACTATACAGGAACAGGGCTCTGGTCTACTATACAGGAACAGGGCTCCATTAGGGCTCTGGTCTACTATACAGGGAACAGGGCTCCATTAGGGCTCTGGTCTACTATACAGGGAACAGGGCTCCATTAGGGCTCTGGTCTACTATACAGGGAACAGGGCTCCATTAGGGCTCTGGTCTACTATACAGGGAACAGGGCTCCATTAGGGCTCTGGTCTACTATACAGGGAACAGGGCTCCATTAGGGCTCTGGTCTACTATACAGGGAACAGGGCTCCATTAGGGCTCTGGTCTACTATACAGGGAACAGGGCTCTGGTCTACTATAGGAACAGGGCTCTGGTCTACTATACAGGGAACAGGGCTCTGGTCTACTATACAGGGAACAGGGCTCTGGTCTACTATACAGGGAACAGGGCTCCATTAGGGCTCTGGTCTACTATACAGGGAACAGGGCTCCATTAGGGCTCTGGTCTACTATACAGGGAACAGGGCTCCATTAGGGCTCTGGTTTACTATATAGGGAACAGGGCTCCATTAGGGCTCTGGTCTACTATACAGGGAACAGGGCTCCATTAGGGCTCTGGTCTACTATACAGGGAACAGGGCTACATTAGGGCTCTGGTCTACTATACAGGGAACAGGGCTCCATTAGGGCTCTGGTCTACTATACAGGGAACAGGGCTCTGGTCTACTATACAGGGAACAGGGCTCTGGTCTACTATACAGGGAACAGGGCTCCATTAGGGCTCTGGTCTACTATACAGGGAACAGGGCTCCATTAGGGCTCTGGTCTACTATACAGGAACAGGGCTCCATTAGGGCTCTGGTCTACTATACAGGGAACAGGGCTCCATTAGGGCTCTGGTCTACTATACAGGGAACAGGGCTCCATTAGGGCTCTGGTCTACTATACAGGGAACAGGGCTCCATTAGGGCTCTGGTCTACTATACAGGGAACAGGGCTCTGGTCTACTATACAGGGAACAGGGCTCTGGTCTACTATACAGGGAACAGGGCTCTGGTCTACTATACAGGGAACAGGGCTCTGGTCTACTATACAGGGAACAGGGCTCCATTAGGGCTCTGGTCTACTATACAGGGAACAGGGCTCCATTAGGGCTCTGGTCTACTATACAGGGAACAGGGCTCCATTAGGGCTCTGGTCTACTATACAGGGAACAGGTTAACATTAGGGCTCTGGTCTACTATACAGGGAACAGGTTAACATTAGGGCTCTGGTCTACTATACAGGGAACAGGGCTCCATTAGGGCTCTGGTCTACTATACAGGGAACAGGGCTCTGATCTACTATACAGGGAACAGGGCTCTGGTCTACTATACAGGGAACAGGGCTCTGGTCTACTATACAGGGAACAGGGCTCTGGTCTACTATACAGGGAACAGGGCTCTGGTCTACTATACAGGGAACAGGGCTCCATTAGGGCTCTGGTCTACTATACAGGGAACAGGGCTCCATTAGGGCTCTGGTCTACTATACAGGGAACAGGGCTCTGGTCTACTATACAGGGAACAGGGCTCCATTAGGGCTCTGGTCTACTATACAGGGAACAGGTTAACATTAGGGCTCTGGTCTACTATACAGGGAACAGGGCTCTGGTTTACTATACAGGGAACAGGGCTCCATTAGGGCTCTGGTCTACTATACAGGGAACAGGGCTCTGGTCTACTATACAGGGAACAGGGCTCTGGTCTACTATACAGGGAACAGGTTAACATTAGGGCTCTGGTCTACTATACAGGGAACAGGGCTCCATTCGGGCTCTGGTCTACTATACAGGGAACAGGGCTCTGGTCAACTATACAGGGAACAGGGCTCTGGTCTACTATACAGGGAACAGGGCTCTGGTCTACTATACAGGGAACAGGGCTCCATTAGAGCTCTGGTCTACTATACAGGGAACAGGGCTCCATTAGGGCTCTGGTCTACTATACAGGGAACAGGGCTCCATTAGGGCTCTGGTCTACTATACAGGGAACAGGGCTCTGGTCTACTATACAGGGAACAGGGCTCTGGTCTACTATACAGGGAACACATTAGGGCTCTGGTCTACTATACAGGGAACAGGGCTCCATTAGGGCTCTGGTCTACTATACAGGGAACAGGGTTAACATTAGGGCTCTGGTCTACTATACAGGGAACAGGGCTCCATTAGGGCTCTGGTCTACTATACAGGGAACAGGGCTACATTAGGGCTCTGGTCTACTATACAGGGAACAGGGCTCCAGGGCTCTGGTCTACTATACAGGGAACAGGGCTCTGGTCTACTATACAGGGAACAGGGCTCCATTAGGGCTCTGGTCTACTATACAGGGAACAGGGCTCCATTAGGGCTCTGGTCTACTATACAGGGACAGGGCTCCATTAGGGCTCTGGTCTACTATACAGGGAACAGGGCTCCATTAGGGCTCTGGTCTACTATACAGGGAACAGGGCTCCATTAGGGCTCTGGTTTACTATATAGGGAACAGGGCTCCATTAGGGCTCTGGTCTACTATACAGGGAACAGGGCTCCATTAGGGCTCTGGTCTACTATACAGGGAACAGGGCTCTGGTCTACTATACAGGGAACAGGGCTCTGGTCTACTATACAGGGAACAGGGCTCCATTAGGGCTCTGGTCTACTATACAGGGAACAGGGCTCCATTAGGGCTCTGGTCTACTATACAGGGAACAGGGCTCCATTAGGGCTCTGGTCTACTATACAGGGAACAGGGCTCCATTAGGGCTCTGGTCTACTATACAGGGAACAGGGCTCCATTAGGGCTCTGGTCTACTATACAGGGAACAGGGCTCCATTAGGGCTCTGGTCTACTATACAGGGAACAGGGCTCCATTAGGGCTCTGGTCTACTATACAGGGAACAGGGCTCCATTAGGGCTCTGGTCTACTATACAGGGAACAGGGCTCCATTAGGGCTCTGGTCTACTATACAGGGAACAGGGCTCCATTAGGGCTCTGGTCTACTATACAGGGAACAGGGCTCTGGTCTACTATACAGGGAACAGGGCTCTGGTCTACTATACAGGGAACAGGGCTCTGGTCTACTATACAGGGAACAGGGCTCTGGTCTACTATACAGGGAACAGGGCTCCATTAGGGCTCTGGTCTACTATACAGGGAACAGGGCTCCATTAGGGCTCTGGTCTACTATACAGGGAACAGGGCTCCATTAGGGCTCTGGTCTACTATACAGGGAACAGGTTAACATTAGGGCTCTGGTCTACTATACAGGGAACAGGGCTCCATTAGGGCTCTGGTCTACTATACAGGGAACAGGGCTCTGATCTACTATACAGGGAACAGGGCTCTGGTCTACTATACAGGGAACAGGGCTCTGGTCTACTATACAGGGAACAGGGCTCTGGTCTACTATACAGGGAACAGGGCTCTGGTCTACTATACAGGGAACAGGGCTCTGGTCTACTATACAGGGAACAGGGCTCCATTAGGGCTCTGGTCTACTATACAGGGAACAGGGCTCCATTAGGGCTCTGGTCTACTATACAGGGAACAGGGCTCTGGTCTACTATACAGGGAACAGGGCTCCATTAGGGCTCTGGTCTACTATACAGGGAACAGGTTAACATTAGGGCTCTGGTCTACTATACAGGGAACAGGGCTCTGGTTTACTATACAGGGAACAGGGCTCCATTAGGGCTCTGGTCTACTATACAGGGAACAGGGCTCTGGTCTACTATACAGGGAACAGGGCTCTGGTCTACTATACAGGGAACAGGTTAACATTAGGGCTCTGGTCTACTATACAGGGAACAGGGCTCCATTCGGGCTCTGGTCTACTATACAGGGAACAGGGCTCTGGTCAACTATACAGGGAACAGGGCTCTGGTCTACTATACAGGGAACAGGGCTCTGGTCTACTATACAGGGAACAGGGCTCCATTAGAGCTCTGGTCTACTATACAGGGAACAGGGCTCCATTAGGGCTCTGGTCTACTATACAGGGAACAGGGCTCCATTAGGGCTCTGGTCAACTATACAGGGAACAGGGCTCTGGTCTACTATACAGGGAACAGGGCTCTGGTCTACTATACAGGGAACAGGGCTCCATTAGAGCTCTGGTCTACTATACAGGGAACAGGGCTCCATTAGGGCTCTGGTCTACTATACAGGGAACAGGTTAACATTAGGGCTCTGGTCTACTATACAGGGAACAGGGCTCCATTAGGGCTCTGGTCTACTATACAGGGAACAGGGCTACATTAGGGCTCTGGTCTACTATACAGGGAACAGGTTAACATTAGGGCTCTGGTCTACTATACAGGGAACAGGGCTCCATTAGGGCTCTGGTCTACTATACAGGGAACAGGGCTCTGGTCTACTATACAGGGAACAGGGCTCCATTAGGGCTCTGGTCTACTATACAGGGAACAGGGCTCTGGTCTACTATACAGGGAACAGGGCTCCATTCGGGCTCTGGTCTACTATACAGGGAACAGGGCTCTGGTCTACTATACAGGGAACAGGGCTCTGGTCTACTATACAGGGAACAGGGCTCCATTAGGGCTCTGGTCTACTATACAGGGAACAGGGCTCTGGTCAACTATACAGGGAACAGGGCTCTGGTCTACTATACAGGGAACATGGCTCTGGTCTACTATACAGGGAACAGGGCTCCATTAGAGCTCTGGTCTACTATACAGGGAACAGGGCTCCATTAGGGCTCTGGTCTACTATACAGGGAACAGGGCTACATTACGGCTCTGGTCTACTATACAGGGAACAGGGCTCTGTTCTACTATACAGGGAACAGGTTAACATTAGGGCTCTGGTCTACTATACAGGGAACAGGTTAACATTAGGGCTCTGGTCTACTATACAGGGAACAGGGCTCCATTAGGGCTCTGGTCTACTATACAGGGAACAGGGCTCTGGTCTACTATACAGGGAACAGGTTAACATTAGGGCTCTGGTCTACTATACAGGGAACAGGGCTCCATTAGGGCTCTGGTCTACTATACAGGGAACAGGGCTCCATTAGGGCTCTGGTCTACTATACAGGGAACAGGGCTCTGGTCTACTATACAGGGAACAGGGCTCTGGTCTACTATACAGGGAACAGGTTAACATTAGGGCTCTGGTCTACTATACAGGGAACAGGGCTCTGGTCTACTATACAGGGAACAGGGCTCTGGTCTACTATACAGGGAACAGGTTAACATTAGGGCTCTGGTCTACTATACAGGGAACAGGGCTCCATTAGGGCTCTGGTCTACTATACAGGGAACAGGGCTCTGGTCTACTATACAGGGAACAGGGCTCCATTAGGGCTCTGGTCTACTATACAGGGAACAGGGCTCTGGTCTACTATACAGGGAACAGGGCTCCATTCGGGCTCTGGTCTACTATACAGGGAACAGGGCTCTGGTCTACTATACAGGGAACAGGGCTCTGGTCTACTATACAGGGAACAGGGCTCCATTAGGGCTCTGGTCTACTATACAGGGAACAGGGCTCTGGTCAACTATACAGGGAACAGGGCTCTGGTCTACTATACAGGGAACATGGCTCTGGTCTACTATACAGGGAACAGGGCTCCATTAGAGCTCTGGTCTACTATACAGGGAACAGGGCTCCATTAGGGCTCTGGTCTACTATACAGGGAACAGGGCTACATTACGGCTCTGGTCTACTATACAGGGAACAGGGCTCTGTTCTACTATACAGGGAACAGGTTAACATTAGGGCTCTGGTCTACTATACAGGGAACAGGTTAACATTAGGGCTCTGGTCTACTATACAGGGAACAGGGCTCCATTAGGGCTCTGGTCTACTATACAGGGAACAGGGCTCTGGTCTACTATACAGGGAACAGGTTAACATTAGGGCTCTGGTCTACTATACAGGGAACAGGGCTCCATTAGGGCTCTGGTCTACTATACAGGGAACAGGGCTCCATTAGGGCTCTGGTCTACTATACAGGGAACAGGGCTCTGGTCTACTATACAGGGAACAGGGCTCTGGTCTACTATACAGGGAACAGGTTAACATTAGGGCTCTGGTCTACTATACAGGGAACAGGGCTCTGGTCTACTATACAGGGAACAGGGCTCTGGTCTACTATACAGGGAACAGATTAACATTAGGGATGCTGGCTGAATCAGAGCAGCTATAGTTGGTTAAACATGTGGACAGGTCTACACAACAAGGTCTTGAATAGATCACACACCAGCACACACACACACCAACACACACACCAGCACACACATACACACACACACCCATACACACCCACACCAACACACACACCAGCACACACATACACACACCACACACACACACACACACACCAACACACACACACCCATACACACCCACACAGACAGACCAGCACACACATACACACACCAACACACACACACACACACACCAACACACACACACCCATACACACCCACACAGACAGACCAGCACACACACACACACCAACACACACACACCCATACACACCCACACAGACAGACCAGCACACACACACACACACACCAAAAGCCGAAGCTGAAAACAATTATTGTAATTGTTCAGGAATAACGTATACAACAACCACCAACAGCCGTGCCTCGTGTGTCATTTGGGATGCATTCATTCCCCGCGTTCGGTGAGAGTGCCTGGTTGGTCATCGTGTTGTGTTCAAGCTCAATGACTTCCGGTTACATTGGATCGGATAAGTTAATGACTTTAAATTAACACGGGCCATTATTATTTTTGTGTGTTTGAGTGCAGGCCTATATGGGAACGATGATCAAACCTAAAAGATATTTTGGACGAATTAAAATAAAAAAAATATGTTCTTAATCAAGAGATCACACTGGGCACAGACGTCATTTCAACGTCGTAATTTTGATTTGCGTTTGAACTTTTCCAACAATTGTGATTTCGATGTGAAACAGCTACAGCAACCAATAACCATGTCTTTGGCTTTAAAAAACATATGAAATTAACTTACCTTGATGATTTTGTGTAAATCCAATGGGTTGTCCACGTTGATTCACCGTCTTCACATTAATTTGTTTGGTTGAAATGACGCGGAAACAAACTTTAATTCAACCAGGTTTTGCCCAGTGCGGATACGACGGGACGACTCGTCCGCCTATTAAAAGGACTCAGGCTAGACTACGTGGTTGTTTTCAACGTTGAAATTCAAGTTATTTCGAGTGATAACGGCATAACCATAACAACCATAATTCCTAGCAGGTTTATTTTATTAAGATCTAACAGAGTGAAACAATGCGTCTTCTATCAAGGACACCGGACAGGTTTCTCCGCTCGTAAATTGATCAGACGTTGTTAGGCTACCCATGAAATGACAAATCCGACCTGACAAAACCGTAACATTTTACTAATATTTAACACAAAAGTATAAACCTAAAAACAGGCCAAGTATTATTTTTTGGGGGATCAACAATGTGATTAATTAGGGCACGAAAAAAAAGAAATCGAATATAGTCTCAATGCGGCATGACTGCGGGGATGTTTTTTTACAACGATGACCTATGAGAGAAAACGTGCGCGTTGGATTCCATAAATAAGAGTCGTAATATTCTTTGTTGTTAATCGAATGACTTGTTCATTCAAAATGTTCTGTCGATTAATTCCATTTCAACTATTATAGCGTCAATTGGACTGTATGACGACATAAACAAATTATGTTCCATAAGGTTTGATTTAAAAAAATATATATATAGAATAATAATAATAATAATGTGTCGCATCAATTGTATGACGACATAAACAAATTATGTTCCATACGGTTTGATTTAAAAAATATATAGAATAATAATAATAATAATGTGTCCCATCAATTGTATGACGACATAAACAAATTATGTTCCATACGGTTCTTACGATATTTTAACGGTCAACTCGAATACGGGGTTGAAATACAAAGGACGAGAACGTTCAGCGGGCCGATATGACAATATATTTGTGGGTTGTATTTTTTGAGCTGCATTATAATAAACAATGGTAAGAAATACGTTGTATGTCTAATCAATTTGAGCTCAGGTTTTGAACAATGCAGCTTTTTCATTTGTTCACCAAAACAGGCTTTCAATACTTCAGTAAATAAATAAAAGTAGCCGAAGTAAAATAAATCAATTCACTCATACTGTAACTCATAAAATATATCAAATAACGTAATTACAATTTTATCGGCTAATTTGTTTTGTTTTTCTTCCCTTGTAGAACAAAGATTAAGAGACCCAAAAATCCATCTACCCTTCTACCCACTAAGAAGAGACCCAAAAATCCATCTACCCTTCTACCCACTAAGAAGAGACCCAAAAATCCATCTACCCTTCTACCCACTAAGAAGAGACCCAAAAATCCATCTACCCTTCTACCCACTAAGAAGAGACCCACAAATCCATCTACCCTTCTACCCACTAAGAAGAGACCCAAAAATCCATCTACCCTTCTACCCACTAAGAAGAGACCCAAAAATCCATCTACCCTTCTACCCACTAAGAAGAGACCCACAATCCATCTACCCTTCTACCCACTAAGAAGAGACCCACAAATCCATCTACCCTTCTACCCACTAAGAAGAGACCCACAAATCCATCTACCCTTCTACCCACTAAGAAGAGACCCAAAAATCCATCTACCCTTCTACCCACTAAGAAGAGACCCAAAAATCCATCTACCCTTCTACCCACTAAGAAGAGACCCACAAATCCATCTACCCTTCTACCCACTAAGAAGAGACCCAAAATCCATCTACCCTTCTACCCACTAAGAAGAGACCCAAAAATCCATCTACCCTTCTACCCACTAAGAAGAGACCCAAAAATCCATCTACCCTTCTACCCACTAAGAAGAGACACAAAATCCATCTACCCTTCAAGAAGAGACCCAAAAATCAATCTACCCTTCTACCCACTAAGAAGAGACCCAAAATCCATCTACCCTTCTACCCACTAAGAAGAGACCCAAAATCCATCTACCCTTCTACCCACTAAGAAGAGACTCAAAAATCCATCTACCCTTCTACCCACTAAGAAGAGACCCACAAATCCATCTACCCTTCTACCCACTAAGAAGAGACCCACAAATCCATCTACCCTTCTACCCACTAAGAAGAGACCCAAAAATTCATCTACCCTTCTACCCACTAAGAAGAGACCCAAAAATCCATCTACCCTTCTACCCACTAAGAAGAGACCCAAAAATCCATCTACCCTTCTACCCACTAAGAAGAGACCCAAAATCCATCTACCCTTCAAGAAGAGACCCAAAATCAATCTACCCTTCTACCCACTAAGAAGAGACCCAAAAATCCATCTACCCTTCTACCCACTAAGAAGAGACCCAAAAATCCATCTACCCTTCTACCCACTAAGAAGAGACCCAAAAATCCATCTACCCTTCTACCCACTAAGAGACCCAAAAATCCATCTACCCTTCTACCCACTAAGAGACCCACAAATCCATCTACCCTTCTATGCACAAGGGCACATCCCCCCCACACACACACACACACAAGGAACCACGCGCTATTACGGCCTTCACTCCAACCAGACATGACAGGTGCGTGACCTCTTTAAGAACGGGGTCATAGTACCGTTTCATTCATGTTATTGAGTGTCGTGTAAAGAGGAGCGTGCTCTCTGATCCGTAGTCAAGGGCTAACTCTAGCCTATAGGTACTATGAGAGAGAGAGACAGAGAGAGAGAGGGGGTAAGGGGGAGAGAGCGAGAGAGAGAGAGAGAGAGGGGGGTAAGGGGGAGAGATAGAAAGGAGAGAGAGAGTGAGGGGGTAAGGGGGAGAGACAGAGAGAGGGGGGGTAAGCGGGAGAGAGAGGGAGAAAGGAGAGAGTGAGATGGAGAAAGAGAGCGAGATAGAGAGAGAGAGAGAGAAGCAGGGTGAGGAGAGCCAGTGGTCCCAGTAAAGGTCATCACTGCTGCTGACTCAATTGAAAGAAATAATGAAGGCGTGTCTGGTTGCCATGTCACCCAGAAGGGTAAAAGCGGACGTCAGCTATCATTTTAATATTTCTTTGGAGGATGATGAAACTGTGTTTTTCATTAGGAAAGTCAAAATTAACTTGAACCATAATTAATGCACAATAACATGGATAGCTCAGAACACAGGCCACTCGATGAGCTGGATTACATAGACGGAAAAGTCTAAACATATTCTGTGTTATTTAAAATCAATTATAGGCGATCTCGGCTGTTCTTGACTACCTGCATATTGTAACATCATTTTATATTTCGGTCATTTAGCAAACGCTCGTCTACAGAGCGGCTTACAGGAGGCAATTAAATAGGGTTAGTGTCTTGCTCAAGGGCACATCGACCGATTTTTCCACCTCGTTGTCTACGGGGATTCGAACCGCCAGACTACCTGCTGCTTCCTAACATAATTCCTCTCCTTCCGATCCCAAACTAGGTTTTGTAGACCTACTCGTTTTATTGAACTCGTGTTTTAAACGTGTTTTGTCTGTAATATGTATGTAATACAGGCCAGTGTCGGGTATAGGTCTTAAATACCGTTATTTTCCGTGTCCAGACCAATATAAAATCCAAATGATGTTGGATGTATTGTAGGACCGAAGTTGAAAGCAAAGCAATGGGGCGATGGGCCCATAGACCATAATTCTTACACGATAATAAGAATTTACATTGTGATAGTATGTTTTCTTTATTTAACTAGGCAAGTCAGTTAATTAAAAAACAAATTCTTATTTACAATGACGGCCTACACCGAAAACAAACCGGGACGACACTGGGACAATTGTGCGCCACCCTATGGGACTCTCAATCACGGCCTTGATGTGATGCAGCCTGGATTCGAATCAGGGACTCGAGTGACGCCTCGCGCACTGAAATGCCGTGTCTTTAGACCGCTGCGTCACTCTGGAGCCGGAGAGAAATAATGGCGACTCAAAAACAAAATGTCACGTGTCCTCGGTTCTACCAGCAGAACTTCCCTTCCCTGTGTGAATGGGAGATTTCTGGAATAATACACTTCGACGACAGAAAGACAACTGCTTACGATTCATTTTATTTAATCAATTTTTAAAAAAATAAAAAAATTACGGGTCACTGATTAGAAATATTAAGCTATAGCCGATATTTAGTATGGTCTCTCCTAGCTAAGGTTTAACATACAGTCAAGACGACAGGGTCATAACATAACATAGAGCACTAATAATACACAGAACGGAGAGAGAAAATAACAAAACATATTTAGCCTTTACTTATCTACTCCCACAGAAAAGCGCACTCGGTAAGCCTACATTAATTAGCCTTTACTATCTACTCCCACAGAAAAGCGCACTCGGTAAGCCTACATTAATTAGCCTTTACGTATCTACTCCCACAGAAAAGCGCACTCGGTAAGCCTACATTAATTAGCCCTTATCTACTCCCACAGAAAAGCGCACTCGGTAAGCCTACATTAATTAGCCCTTATCTACTCCCACTGAATAGCGCACTCGGTAAGCCTACATTAATTAGCCCTTACGCGCTACTCCCACAGAAAAGCGCACTCGGTAAGCCTACATTAATTAGCCCTTATCTACTCCCACTGAAAAGCGCACTCGGTAAGCCTACATTAATTAGCCCTTATCTATCTACTCCCACAGAAAAGCGCACTCGGTAAGCCTACATTAATTAGCCCTTATCTATCTACTCCCACAGAAAAGCGCACTCGGTAAGCCTACATTAATTAGCCCTTATCTACTCCCACTGAAAAGCGCACTCGGTAAGCCTACATTAATTAGCCCTTATCTATCTACTCCCACAGAAAAGCGCACTCGGTAAGCCTACATTAATTAGCCCTTATCTATCTACTCCCACAGAAAAGCGCACTCGGTAAGCCTACATTAATTAGCCCTTACGCGCTACTCCCACAGAAAAGCGCACTCGGTAAGCCTACATTAATTAGCCCTTATCTATCTACTCCCACAGAAAAGCGCACTCGGTAAGCCTACATTAATTAGCCCTTATCTACTCCCACAGAAAAGCTCACTCGGTAAGCCTACATTAATTAGCCCTTATCTACTCCCACAGAAAAGCGCACTCGGTAAGCCTACATTAATTAGCCCTTATCTACTCCCACTGAAAAGCGCACTCGGTAAGCCTACATTAATTAGCCCTTATCTATCTACTCCCACAGAAAAGCGCACTCGGTAAGCCTACATTAATTAGCCCTTATCTATCTACTCCCACAGAAAAGCGCACTCGGTAAGCCTACATTAATTAGCCCTTATCTACTCCCACTGAAAAGCGCACTCGGTAAGCCTACATTAATTAGCCCTTATCTATCTACTCCCACAGAAAAGCGCACTCGGTAAGCCTACATTAATTAGCCCTTATCTACTCCCACTGAAAAGCGCACTCGGTAAGCCTACATTAATTAGCCCTTATCTACTCCCACTGAAAAGCGCACTCGGTAAGCCTACATTAATTAGCCCTTATCTACTCCCACTGAAAAGCGCACTCGGTAAGCCTACATTAATTAGCCCTTATCTATCTACTCCCACTGAAAAGCGCACTCGGTAAGCCTACATTAATTAGCCCTTATCTATCTACTCCCACAGAAAAGCGCACTCGGTAAGCCTACATTAATTAGCCCTTATCTACTCCCACTGAAAAGCGCACTCGGTAAGCCTACATTAATTAGCCCTTATCTATCTACTCCCACAGAAAAGCGCACTCGGTAAGCCTACATTAATTAGCCCTTATCTACTCCCACTGAATAGCGCACTCGGTAAGCCTACATTAATTAGCCCTTATCTATCTACTCCCACAGAAAAGCGCACTCGGTAAGCCTACATTAATTAGCCCTTATCTACTCCCACAGAAAAGCGCACTCGGTAAGCCTACATTAATTAGCCCTTATCTACTCCCACTGAAAAGCGCACTCGGTAAGCCTACATTAATTAGCCCTTATCTACTCCCACTGAAAAGCGCACTCGGTAAGCCTACATTAATTAGCCTTTACGTATCTACTCCCACAGAAAAGCGCAATCGGTAAGCCTTCATTAAGTAGCCTTTACTTATCTACTCCCACAGAAAAGCTCACTCGGTAAACCTACATTAATTACCCCTTATCTACTCCCACAGAAAAGCGCACTCGGTAAACCTACATTAATTACCCCTTATCTACTCCCACAGAAAAGCGCACTCGGTAAGCCTACATTAATTAGCCTTTACTTATCTACTCCCACAGAAAAGCGCACTCGGTAAACCTACATTAATTACCCCTTATCTACTCACACAGAAAAGCGCACTCGGTAAGCCTACATTAATTAGCCCTTATCTATCTACTCCCACAGAAAAGCGCACTCGGTAAGCCTACATTAATTAGCCCTTATCTATCTACTCCCACAGAAAAGCGCACTCGGTAAGCCTACATTAATTAGCCCTTATCTATCTACTCCCACAGAAAAGCGCACTCGGTAAGCCTACATTAATTAGCCCTTATCTATCTACTCCCACAGAAAAGCGCACTCTGTAAGCCTACATTAATTAGCCCTTATCTATCTACTCCCACAGAAAAGCGCACTCGGTAAGCCTACATTAATTAGCCCTTATCTATCTACTCCCACAGAAAAGCGCACTCGGTAAGCCTACATTAATTAGCCCTTATCTACTCCCACTGAAAAGCGCACTCGGTAAGCCTACATTAATTAGCCCTTATCTATCTACTCCCACAGAAAAGCGCACTCGGTAAGCCTACATTAATTAGCCCTTATCTATCTACTCCCACTGAAAAGCTCACTCGGTAAACCTACATTAATTACCCCTTATCTACTCCCACAGAAAAGCGCACTCGGTAAACCTACATTAATTACCCCTTATCTACTCCCACAGAAAAGCGCACTCGGTAAGCCTACATTAATTAGCCCTTATCTATCTACTCCCACAGAAAAGCGCACTCGGTAAGCCTACATTAATTAGCCCTTATCTACTCCCACAGAAAAGCGCACTCGGTAAGCCTACATTAATTAGCCTTTACGTATCTACTCCCACAGAAAAGCGCACTCGGTAAGCCTACATTAATTAGCCCTTATCTAGTCCCACAGACAAGCGCACTCGGTAAGCCTACATTAATTAGCCCTTATCTACTCCCACAGAAAAGCGCACTCGGTAAGCCTACATTAATTAGCCCTTATCAATTCCCACAGAAAAGCGCACTCCGTAAGCCTACATTAATTAGCCTTTACTTATCTACTCCCACAGAAAAGCGCACTCGGTAAGCCTACATTAATTAGCCCTTATCAACTCCCACAGAAAAGCGCACTCTGTAAGCCTACATTAATTAGCCTTTACTTATCTACTCCCACAGAAAAGCGCACTCGGTAAACCTACATTAATTACCCCTTATCTACTCCCACAGAAAAGCGCACTCGGTAAACCTACATTAATTAGACCTTATCAACTCCCACAGAAAAGCGCACTCGGTAAGCCTACATTAATTAGCCTATAGAGCTGGAAAATATTGACCAAAAATCCATACTTCGGTAAATTGCCTGAATTGAAGCGATAATGATGAATAGAACGATACGTTTATAACTTTAATACACACTACATATTTTTTTTAAATGTTATTATCTACTACTAGTAATTCATATTAACACTCGTATCATTTATTTGGTGAAGACTTCTTATCTGTAAGGAATGCTACCAGCTAAATACCAGCGATAAATGATCAGGCTGGTTTGTGTCGATTGTTAGCTGTTTATGGTCCCAGCTCTACAATATAACCAATTATCGCTTTACGCAGAGCTATACGCAGAGATATACGCAGCGCATTTTTCGTCTACAAGAAAATAGGCTCTTAAGTTGTTGTTTATTTGTAATGTTTAACTATGATGATTTTAGAGTCCCTTTTATTTAGATCCTGTCAATTTAGATCCTGTCATGTCAAGCAGCGTACTGCATTTCCCCGGTTAGCCAATAGGCGGTGGTGTACGTACAGTAGTAGATTACAGACGGCTCTTCCTTTCCGTGTACAGCGCTGTGGAACCACATGGGACCCGCGAGGAGGAGGAGGACTGTGTTCTCTCTCTCTTTCTGTATTTTAATTTGCCTCCGAATTGACCCAAATAAAGGCTCGTTCACTGAATGACTGGGGGGGGGGGTCTCCCTGGCCCCGGTGGTGCACGCGGGCACACACACGCGAGCCTGCAACAGTCGCTGAGGGGAGGCGAGAGGCGAGTCCCCGTCAGACAGAGTAATTCTCGGCTCAGTCCCAAATGGTTCCCTATTTCTTTTATAGTGCTTACCTTTGACCAGGGTCTGTAAGGCTAGGGTCAAAAGTAGGGCACTGTGTAAGGGATAGAGTGCCATTTGCGACGGAAACCTCTCTCTCCTCTCCTGGAGTCATCCCATTTGATATTGTGGCTTGTCCAATCAGCGGATACCCTCCGCTCGTCAACCGTTTGTCTTGACTCGCTTCCCCGCTGTAGGCTACAACCTTTCCGGTCTCTGGCCGGTGCTCTGCTGGCGCCACGGAGCTCCAGGGCCGCCCTGGTAACGATTTCCACGTTTCGGCGATGAGGATTTATCATTTCTAAACAGGGGAGAATGGAGAAACCCATTTGAGATGGTGCTTTTAAGATCCGACCGGGACACACATCAACAACAACAACGAAAATAACAGTTGTTGTGCGGAGTAACAGAACACACATGCTCGTCGTCACCGACGCAGGAGGATTGTTTTGTTTGAGTGGCCAGGGATTTGCATATGTTTTTCAATTAAAAACATCATGCACGACAAGGCGACAGACACTCAGGCTTCGACACCGTCAAAAGTCTCCTCGTTTTACATCGAAAACCTACTCGGCTCGAGGAAGAATGGAGAGTCAACGTATTTCAACGGACAGGTCAACAACAACAACAGCCAGTATAGTAGCAGGACCGCGGAGGAGAGTATGGAGCGGAATGAGATGGTCTACCCGAGCCGAGTCTTAGTGGGACATCCCAGCCAAGTGGCCGGTCAATTGGCAGCCTGCTCCGGCCTCGGCGCCGAGGGTTCCCCCCGGAGAGACTCACAGTTTGAACGGAACAGAGGAGCCGCAGCCGTTAACGTAGAACCACTCAGTCTCAAAAGGTCCAACAGTAAGTTGCCTATATCTTTATTTTATTGGATAAATTGTTGTGTTTAATTGTTTTTTAACGGCATAATCGAATCTACTGTATGAGATCCATTGTAAATAAAATGTCCACAAGAGCCATCGTTTACATTTTTTAAATGTATTTATTTATTTATCCATTATTTTACCAGGTAAGTTGACTGAGAACATGTTCTCATTTGCAGCAACGACCTGGGGAATAGTTACAGGGGAGAGGAGGGGGATTAATGAGCCAATTGGAAGCTGAGTGACTGTATGGGCAATACAGTAATCTGTCTGTATTCCGTTAGATAAATATTCCTATAATTATCTTTGACTGCATGATCGAAGCTGGTAGGATAGTCTATATTGTGTATATAAAAAACAGCTTCTCATTGCGATCGAAGGGTTTGAATGGCTCAGTTATATTAGGCTATAACAACACGAGGTTTTAGGCCTGTAGTCGACACCCAGGGCCAAGAACATCTCACAATAACCATAATTGAATCAGTCCCATTGAGGTAAAAAACAAAAACACGTTTTTTTACCAGGGCGACCTGTCAAGGAGGTTTAACCACATGTCGCCATGCATGTCGGCGACATCATGTTACGCCGACATGTGGTATATATTACGTCTATATCGTGTGTCGTGATAGTCCTATCGCGCATCATGACTAAGCCTATATCTCTAATAACGCACACTGCCTGTCACTATAGGCCCGATCACAAATGAAACCCTATTCCCTATGTAGTGCACTACTTTAGACCAGACCCCTATTCCCTATAAAGTGCACTACTCTAGACCAGAGCCCTATTCCCTAAATAGTGCACTACTTTAGACCAGAGCCCTATTCCCTATATAGTGAACTACTAGTGACCAGAGCCCTATTCCCTAAGTAGTGCACTACTTTAGACTAGACCCCTATTCCCTATATAGTGAACTACTAGTGACCAGGGCCCTATTCCCTATATATTGCACTACTTTAGACCAGAGTCCTATTCCCTATATAGTGCCCTACTTTAGATCAGAGCCCTATTCCCTATGTAGTGAACTACTTTAGACCAGAGCCCTATTCCCTATGTAGTGCACTACTTTAGACCAGAGCCCTATTCCCTATATAGTGAACTACTAGTGACCACTAGATAGGGAATAGGGCCCTGGTCTAAAATAATGCACTATATAGGGAATAGGGCCCTGGTCTAAAATAAATAGGGCTCTGGTCACTAGCAGTTCACTATATAGGGAATAGGGCTCTGGTCTATAGTAGTACCACTATATAGGGAATAGGGCTCTGGTCACTAGTAGTTCACTATATAGGGAATAGGGCTCTGGTCTATAGTAGTACCACTATATAGGGAATAGGGCTCTGGTCTATAGTAGTACCACTATATAGGGAATAGGGCTCTGGTCTATAGTAGTTCACTATATAGGGAATAGGGCTCTGGTCTATAGTAGTTCACTATATAACAGAAGCAGCTCTGAACCTTTACACCGGATCATCGCAACTAGCTAGCTGCAATCCGTGTGGCTACTCCTGGCTAACGTCTCTGCCCCAAAGCAAGCACCAGTTAGCCTCGAGCTAAGCCCATCTCCCGACTAGCCGAAGAGGTCCAACAATACCTCTCTTGCCAATTGGCCTGGACCCTTTACTGCCGACACGGAGCCCCGCCGATCCATCACGACTGGTCCGCCGACATAATCGTCCGAGGTGGTTTCAACAGGCTTTTCCGTTGCGACATCGCCAAAGATCCATCTGCTGGCCAAGGCCCGCGAGCTTTCTGAAATGCTGTGTCTCCAGCTCACCTAGCGTACTAGAGCACCTGTAGCATAGTCCTGGGCTACAATTACCCGGGCCCACGACCGGTCTGTCGATGTCACCGCATGAAGAGGAATAAACTGTCATGCAGGTGAAAGAGGACCCAAAAGCGACTTAACAGAAACAGAGTTTATTTAAGTCCAAACAGGGAATAACAGAAATCCTCTAGTCTGTAGAGGGGAATAACTGGAGAAGCGGCCACAGACTGCAGGTCGCTTCGGGTAGGCGCAGGCCGTAGTAGACAGAGACACCTGCTCACACGCAGCATCTGATGAAGGCAAAAAACACGACAGGACAGGGCGATACACAATAACAGCAAAAACACGACAGGACAGGGCGAAACGCAATCACAGCATGGTGAATACTAAACAAGGAACCGACGGGACAGGAACGGAACACAAAGGAATAAATAGGGACTCTAATCAGGGGAAAGGATCGGGAACAGGTGTGAGAAGACTAAATGATGATTAGGGGAATAGGAACAGCTGGGAGCAGGAACGGAACGATAGAGAGAAGAGAGAGCGAGAGAGTGAGAGGGGGAGGGGAGAGAGAGGGATAGAAAGAGGGAAAGAACCCAATAAGACCAGCAGAGGGAAACGAACAGAATGGGGAGCACAGGGACAAGACATGATAATAAATGACAAACATGACAGTACCCCCCACTCACCGAGCGCTCCTGGCGCACTCGAGGAGGAATCCTGGCGGCAACGGAGGAAATCATCGATGAGTGAACGGTCCAGCACGCCCCGAGACGGAACCCAACTCCTCTCCTCAGGACCGTAACCCTCCCAATCCACTAAGTATTGGTGACCCCGTCCCGAGAACGCATGTCCATGATCTTATGTACCTTGTAAATAGGTGCGCTCTCGACAAGGACGGGAGGGGGGAGGGAAGACGAACGGGGTGCGAAGAAAGGGCTTAACACAGGAGACATGGAAGACAGGATGGACGACGACGAAGATCAACGGAAGAAGCAGTCGCACAGCGACAGGATTGACGACCTGGGAGACACGGAACGGACCAATGAACCGTCGGGAGTCAACTTACGAGAAGCTGTCGTAAGAGGAAGGTTTTGAGTGGAAAGCCACACTCTCTGGCCGCAACAATACCTTGGACTCTTAATCCTGCGTTTATTGGCGGCTCTCACAGTCTTCCCCGCAGACAAAGGCAGACCGGTCGTGAAGCCTAAGGCGATGTGAGACCATGGTCGAGAAGGAATGGGGAGCGGTCTGAGACGACCGGCAGGAGGAGAGTTACCCGACTTAGTCTGCGCGCAGTCCGAACAAGCAGCCACGAAACGGCGCGTGTCACGCTCCTGAGTCGGCCACCAAAAGCGCTGGCGAATAGACGCAAGAGTGCCTCGAACACCGGGATGACCAGCTAACTTGGCAGAGTGAGCCCACTGAAGAACAGCCAGACGAGTGGAAACAGGAACGAAAAGGAGGTTACTAGGACAAGCGCGCGCGACGCAGTGTGCGTGAGTGCTTGCTTAACCTGTCTTTCAATTCCCCAGACTGTTAACCCGACAACACGCCCATAAGGAAGAATCCCCTCGGGATCAGTAGAAGCCACAGAAGAACTAAACAGACGGGATAAGGCATCAGGCTTGGTGTTCTTGCTACCCGGACGGTAAGAAATCACAAACTCGAAACGAGCGAAAAACAACGCCCAACGAGCTGACGGGCATTAAGTCGTTTGGCAGAACGGATGTACTCAAGGTTCTTATGGTCTGTCCAAACGACAAAAGGAACGGTCGTTTCCAACCACTGTCGCCATTCGCCTAGGGCTAAGCGGATGGCGAGCAGTTCACGGTTACCCACATCATAGTTGCGCTCAGATGGCGACAGGCGATGAGAAAAATAAGCGCAAGGATGAACCTTATCGTCAGACTGGAAGCGCTGGGATAGAATGGCTTACGCCACCTCTTAAAGCGTCAACCTCGACAATGAATTGTCTAGTGACGTCAGAGTAACGAGGATAGGAGCGGACGTAAAACGTTCTTTTAGAAGATCAAAAGCTCCCTGGGCGGAACCGGACCACTTAAAACACGTCTTGACAGAAGTAAGAGCTGTGAGAGGGGCAGCAACTTGACCGAAATTACGAATGAAACGCCGATAGAAATTAGCGAAACCTAAAAGCGCTGCAACTCGACACGTGACCTTGGAACGGGCCAATCACTGACAGCTTGGACCTTAGCGGAATCCATCTGAATGCCTTCAGCGGAAATAACGGAACCGAGAAAAGTAACGGAGGAGACATGAAAAGAGCACTTCTCAGCCTTTACGTAGAGACAATTCTCTAAAAGGCGCTGTAGAACACGTTGAACGTGCTGAACATGAATCTCGAGTGACGGAGAAAAAAATCAGGATATCGTCAAGATAGACAAAAACAAAGATGTTCAGCATGTCTCTCAGAACATCATTAACTAATGCCTGAAAAACAGCTGGCGCATTGGCGAGACCGAACGGCAGAACCCGGTACTCAAAATGCCCTAACGGAGTGTTAAACGCCGTTTTCCACTCGTCCCCCTCTCTGATGCGCACGAGATGGTAAGCGTTACAAGATCCAACTTAGTAAAGCACCTGGCTCCCTGCAGAATCTCGAAGGCTGATGACATAAGGGGGAAGCGGATAACGATTCTTAACCGTTATGTCATTCAGCCCTCGATAATCCACGCAGGGGCGCAGAGTACCGTCCTTCTTCTTAACAAAAAGAACCCCGCCCCGGCCGGAGAAGAAGAAGGCACTATGGTACCGGCGTCAAGAGACACAGACAAATAATCCTCGAGAGCCTTACGTTCGGGAGCCGACAGAGAGTATAGTCTACCTCGAGGAGGAGTGGTCCCCGGAAGGAGATCAATACTACAATCATACGACCGGTGAGGAGGAAGGGAGTTGGCTCGGGACCGACTGAAGACCGTGCGCAGATCATGATATTCCTCCGGCACTCCTGTCAAACGCCAGGTTCCTCCTGAGAAGTAGGGACAGAAGAAACGGGAGGGATGGCAGACATTAAACACTTCACATGACAAGAAACGTTCCAGGATAGGATAGAATTACTAGACCAATTAATAGAAGGATTATGACATACTAGCCAGGGATGACCCAAAACAACAGGTGTAAACGGTGAACGGAAAATCAAAAAAAGAAATAGTCTCACTGTGGTTACCAGATACTGTGAGAGTTAAAGGTAGTGTCTCAAATTTGATACTGGGAAGATGACTACCATCTAAGGCAAACATGGGCGTAGGCTTGTCTAACGGTCTGAAAGGAATGTTATGTCTCCGAACCCATGACGTCCATGAAACAACCCTCAGCCCCAGAGTCAATCAAGGCACTGCATGTAGCACCGAACCGGTCCAGCGAAGATGGACCGACATAGTAGTACAAGATCTAGATGAAGAGACCTGAGTAGTAGCGCTCACCAGTAGCCCTCCGCTTACTGATGGGCTCTGGCCTCTTACTGGACATGAATTAACAAAATGTCCAGCAACTCCGCAATAGAGGCACAGGCGGTTGGTGATCCTCCGTTCCCTCTCCTTAGTCGAGATGCGAATCCCTCCAACCTGCATGGGCTCAGTCTCAAAGCCAGAGGAGGGAGATGGTTGTGATGCGGAGCAGGGAAACACCGTAGATGCGAGCTCTCTTCCACGAGCCCGGTGACGAAGATCTACCCGTCGTTCTATGCGGATGGCGAGAGCAATCAAAGAGTCCACATCTGAAGGAACCTCCCGGGAGAGAATCTCATCCTTAACCACTGCGTGGAGTCCCTCCAGAAAACGAGCGAGCAGCGCCGGCTCGTTCCACTCACTAGAGGCAGCAAGAGTGCGAAACTCAATAGAATAATCCGTTATGGACCGTTCACCTTGGCATAAGGAAGCCAGGGCCCTAGAAGCCTCCCTACCAAAAACTGAACGGTCAAAAACCCGAATCATCTCCTCTTTAAAGTTCTGGAACTTGTTAGAGCAATCAGCCCTTGCCTCCCAGATAGCTGTGCCCCATTCTCGAGCCCGGCCAGTAAGGAGTGAAATGACGTAAGCAACCCGAGCTCTCTCTCTAGAGTATGTGTTGGGTTGGAGAGAGAACACAATCTCACACTGCGTGAGAAAGGAGCGGCACTCAGTGGGCTGCCCGGAGTAGCAAGGTGGGTTATTAACCCTAGGTTCTGGAGGCTCGGCAGGCCAGGAAGTAACAGGTGGCACGAGACGTAGACTCTGGAACTGTCCAGAGAGGTCGGAAACCTGAGCGGCCAGGTTCTCCACGGCATGGCGAGCAGCAGACAATTCCTGCTCGTGTCTGCGAGCATGGCTCCTTGGATCTTGACGGCAGTGTAACGAGCGTCTGAAGTCGCTGGGTCCATTCCTTGGTCGGTTCCTTCTGTCATGCAGGTGAAAGAGGACCAAAAGCGACTTAACAGAAACAGAGTTTATTTAAGTCCAAACAGGGAATAACAGAAATCCTCTAGTCTGTAGAGGGGAATAACTGGAGAAGCGGCCACAGACTGCAGGTCTTAGGCGCAGGCCGTAGTAGACAGAGACACCTGCTCACACGCAGCATCTGATGAAGGCAAAAACACGACAGGACAGGGCGATACACAATAACAGCAAAAACACGACAGGACAGGGCGAAACGCAATCACAGCATGGTGAATACTAAACAAGGAACCGACGGGACAGGAACGGAACACAAAGGAATAAATAGGGACTCTAATCAGGGGAAAGGATCGGGAACAGGTGTGAGAAGACTAAATGATGATTAGGGGAATAGGAACAGCTGGGAGCAGGAACGGAACGATAGAGAGAAGAGAGAGCGAGAGAGTGAGAGGGGGAGGGGGAGAGAGAGGGATAGAAAGAGGGAAAGAACCCAATAAGACCAGCAGAGGGAAACGAACAGAATGGGGAGCACAGGGACAAGACATGATAATAAATGACAAACATGACATAAACAGACTCACCCCATCGCGACGTCCCCCAAAGGTTAACTCTCTAGCCCTCGCTATCTCCCTGCTTGCTAATTCGGCCTGCTAACGGCTAGCTTGTCTAGCCCGGGCCTACGAACTGTTAGCTTGATAGCACAGGCCTGCTAACGTCTGAAACACCGCGTCCCAAACACTCTCTGAACCCATTTACTTTCTCTCTCTTTTTGATTTTTATTTTGTTTATACCTTCCGGAAACCTGCCTCACCCACTGTGATACGGAATCGCTATTACTTTTAATTTTAATTTTATTTTTATGACTCACTCAAGAACCTCCAGACGCTAACCAGCTAACTAGCTACAAGCTATTTTGTCATTGTTAGTTTCTTTTTAAACCTGGATAACACTCGCCAGCCCAGCCCCCCTGCCCCATCCACCGCTGCCCCCTGGACACTGATCTCTTGGCTACATAGCTGACGCACACTGGACTGTCCATTAATCACGGTACTCCATTCTGCTTGTTTGTTTTATCTGTCGGCCCAGTTGCCTAGTCAACGCCATTTTACCTGCTGTTTGTTGTGCTAGCTGATTAGCCTCGCCTACTGTTTTTAGCTAGCTTTCCCAATTCAACACCTGTGATTACTGTATGCCTCGCTGTATGTCTCTCTCAAATGTCAATATGCCTTGTATACTGTTGTTCAGGTTAGTTATCATTGTTTTAGTTCACAATGGAGCCCCTAGATCCACTCTGCATACCCCTGTTACCTCCTTTGTCCCATCTCCCACACATACGGTGACCTCACCCATTACAACCAGCATGTCCAGAGATACAACCTCTCTCATCATCACCCAGTGCCTGGGCTTACCTCCGCTGTACCCGCACCCCACCATACCCCTGTCTGCGCATTATGCCCTGAATATATTCTACCATGCCCAGAAACCTGCTCCTCTTATCCTCTGCCCCCAACGCTCTAGGCGACCAGTTTTGATAGCCTTTAGCCGCACCCTCATACTACTCCTTCTCTGTTCCGCGGGTGATGTGGAGGTAAACCCAGGCCCTGCATGTCCCCAGGTACCCTCATTTGTTGACTTCTGTGATCGAAAAAGCCTTGGTTTTATGCATGTCAACATCAGAAGCCTCCTCCCTAAGTTTGTTTTACTCACTGCTTTAGCACACTCTGCTAACCCTGATGTCCTTGCCGTGTCTGAATCCTGGCTCAGGAAGGCCACCAAAAATTCAGAGATTTCCATACCCAACTATAACATCTTCCGTCAAGATAGAACTGCCAAAGGGGGCGGAGTCGCAGTCTACTGCAGAGATAGTAGATACTTTCCAGGTCCATACCCAAACAGTTTGAACGACTAATTTTGAAAATTACTCTCTCCAGAAATAAGTCTCTCACTGTTGCCGCCTGCTACCGACCACCCTCAGCTCCCAGCTGTGCCCTGGACACCATTTGTGAATTGATCGCCCCCCATCTAGCTTCAGAGTTTGTTCTGTTAGGTGACCTAAACTGGGATATGCTTAACACCCCGGCAGTCCTACAATCTAAGCTAGATGCCCTCAATCTCACTCAAATCATCAAGGAACCCACCAGTTACAACCCTAACTCTGTAAACAAGGGCACCCTCATAGACGTCATCCTGACCAACTGGCCCTCCAAATACACCTCCGCTGTCTTCAAACAGGATCTCAGCGACCACTGCCTCATTGCCTGTATCCGCCACGGAGCCGCAGTCAAACGACCACCCCTCATCACTGTCAAACGCTCCCTAAACCACTTCTGTGAGCAGGCCTTTCTAATCGACCTGGCCCGGGTATCCTGGAAGGACATTGACCTCATCCCGTCAGTTGAGGATGCCTGGTCATTCTTTAAAAGTAACTTCCTCGCCATTTTAGATACGCATGCTCCGTTCCAAAAATGCAGAACCAAGAACAGATACAGCCCTTGGTTCACTCCAGACCTGACTGCCCTCGACCAGCACAAAAACATCCTTTGGCGGACTGCAATAGCATCGAATAGCCCCCGTGATATGCAACTGTTCAGGGAAGTCAGGAACCAATACACGCAGTCAGTCAGGAAAGCTAAGGCCAGCTTCTTCAGGCAGAAGTTTGCATCCTGTAGCTTCAACTCCAAAAAGTTCTGGGACACTGAAGTCCATGGAGAACAAGAGCACCTCCTCCCAGCTGCCCACTGCACTGAGGCTAGGTAACACGGTCACCACCGATAAATCCATGATTATCGAAAACTTCAATAAGCACTTCTCAACGGCTGGCCATGCCTTCCGCCTGGCTACTCCAACCTCGGCCAACAGCTCTGCCCCCCCCGCAGCTCCTCGCCCAAGCCTCTCCAGGTTCTCCTTTACCCAAATCCAGATAGCAGATGTTCTGAAAGAGCTGCAAAACCTGGACCAGTACAAATCAGCTGGGCTTGACAATCTGGACCCTCTATTTCTGAAACTATCTGCCGCCATTGTCGCAACCCCTATTACCAGCCTGTTCAACCTCTCTTTCATATCGTCTGAGATCCCCAAGGATTGGAAAGCTGCCACAGTCATCCCCCTCTTCAAAGGGGGAGACACCCTGGACCCAAACTGTTATAGACCTATATCCATTCTGCCCTGTCTAAGGTCTTCGAAAGCCAAGTCAACAAACAGGTCACTGACCATCTCGAATCCCACCGTACCTTCTCCGCTGTGCAATCTGGTTTCCAAGCCGGTCACGGGTGCACCTCAGCTACACTCAAGGTACTAAACGATATCATAACCGCCATCGATAAAAGACAGTACTGTGCAGCCGTCTTCATCGACCTCGCCAAGGCTTTCGACTCTGTCAATCACCATATTCTTATCGGCAGACTCAATAGCCTCGGTTTTTCGGATGACTGCCTTGCCTGGTTCACCAATTACTTTGCAGACAGAGTTCAGTGTGTCAAATCGGAGGGCATGCTGTCCGGTCCTCTGGCAGTCTCTGTGGGGGTGCCACAGGGTTCAATTACCGGGCCGACTCTTTTCTCTGTATATATCAATGATGTTGCTCTTGCTGCGGGCGATTCCCTGATCCACCTCTACGCAGACGACACCATTCTATATACTTTTGGCCCGTCATTGGACACTGTGCTATCTAACCTCCAAACGAGCTTCAATGCCATACAGCACTCCTTCCGTGGCCTCCAACTGCTCTTAAACGCGAGTAAAACCAAATGCATGCTTTTCAACCAATCGCTGCATCACCACCCTGGATGGTTCCGACCTTGAATATGTGGACAACTATAAGTACCTAGGTGTCTGGCTAGACTGCAAACTCTCCTTCCAGACTCGCATCAAACATCTCCAATCGAAAATCAAATCAAGAGTCTGCTTTCTATTCCGCAACAAAGCCTCCTTCACTCACGCCGCCAAGCTTACCCTAGTAAAACTGACTATCCTACCGATCCTCGACTTCGGCGATGTCATCTACAAAATGGCTTCCAACACTCTACTCAGCAAACTGGATGCAGTCTATCACAGTGTCATCCGCTTTGTCACTAAAGCACCTTATACCACCCACCACTGCGACTTGTATGCTCTAGTCGGCTGGCCCTCACTACATATTCGTCGCCAGACCCACTGGCTCCAGGTCATCTACAAGTCCATGCTAGGTAAAGCTCCGCCTTATCTCAGTTCACTGGTCACGATGGCAACACCCATCCGTAGCACGCGCTCCAGCAGGTGTATCTCACTGATCATCCCTAAAGCCAACACCTCATTTGGCCGCCTTTCGTTCCAGTACTCTGCTGCCTGTGACTGGAACGAACTGTAAAAATCGCTGAAGTTGGAGACTTTTATCTCCCTCACCAACTTCAAACATCAGCTATCCGAGCAGCTAACCGATCGCTGCAGCTGTACATAGTCTATTGGTAAATAGCCCACCCATTTTCACCTACCTCATCCCCATACTGTTTTTTATTTATTTACTTTTCTGCTCTTTTGCACACCAATATCTCTACCTGTACATGACCATCTGATCATTTATCACTCCAGTGTTAATCTGCAAAATTGTATTATTCGCCTACCTCCTCATGCCTTTTGCACACATTGTATATAGACTGCCCATTTTTTTCTACTGTGTTATTGACTTGTTAATTGTTTACTCCATGTGTAACTCTGTGTTGTCTGTTCAGTTCACACTGCTATGCTTTATTTTGGCCAGGTCGCAGTTGCAAATGAGAACTTGTTCTCAACTAGCCTACCTGGTTAAATAAAGGTGAAATAAAGGGCTCTGGTCACTAGTAGTTCACTATATAGGGAATAGGGCTCTGGTCTATAGTAGTTCACTATATAGGGAATAGGGCTCTGGTCACTAGTAGTTCACTATATAGGGAATAGGGCTCTGGTCACTAGTAGTTCACTATATAGGGAATAGGGCTCTGGTCACTAGTAGTTCACTATATAGGGAATAGGGCTCTGGTCACTAGTAGTTCACTATATAGGGAATAGGGCTCTGGTCACTAGTAGTTCACTATATAGGGAATAGGGCTCTGGTCACTAGTAGTTCACTATATAGGGAATAGGGCTCTGGTCTATAGTAGTTCACTATATAGGGAATAGGGCTCTGGTCAGTAGTAGTTCACTATATAGGGAATAGGGCCCTGGTCACTAGTAGTTCACTATATAGGGAATAGGGCTCTGGTCTATAGTAGTTCACTATATAGGGGGAATAGGGCTCTGGTCTAAAGTCGTTCACTATATAGGGAATAGGGCTCTGGTCACTAGTAGTTCACTATATAGGGAATAGGGCTCTGGTCACTAGTAGATCACTATATAGGGAATAGGGCTCTGGTCACTAGTAGTTCACTATATAGGGAATAGGGCTCTGGTCTAAAGTCGTTCACTATATAGGGAATAGGGCCCTGGTCACTAGTAGTTCACTATATAGGGAATAGGGCCCTGGTCACTAGTAGTTCACTATATAGGGAATAGGGCCCTGGTCAGAAGTAGTTCACTATATAGGGAATAGGGCTCTGGCCACTAGTAGTTCACTACATAGGGAATAGGGCTCTGGTCACTAGTTGTTCACTATATAGGGAATAGGGCTCTGGTCACTAGTAGTTCACTATATAGGGAATAGGGCTCTGGTCACTAGTAGTTCACTATATAGGGAATAGGATCCTGGTCACAAGTAGTTCACTATATAGGGAATAGGGCCCTGGTCAGAAGTAGTTCACTATATAGGGAATAGGGCCCTAGGTCAGAAGTAGTTCATTATATAGTGAATAGGGCCCTAGGTCAGAAGTAGTTCATTATATAGGGAATTGGGCCCTAGGTCAGAAGTAGTTCATTATATAGTGAATAGGGCCCTAGGTCAGAAGTAGTTCATTATATAGGGAATTGGGCCCTAGATCAGAAGTAGTTCATTACATAGGGAATTGGGCCCTAGATCAGAAGTAGTTCATTACATAGGGAATAGGGCCCTAGATCAGAAGTAGTTCATTACATAGGGAATAGGGCCCTAGGTCAGAAGTAGTTCATTACATAGGGAATAGGGCCCTAGATCAGAAGTAGTTCATTACATAGGGAATTGGGCCCTAGATCAGAAGTAGTTCATTACATAGGGAATAGGGCCCTAGATCAGAAGTAGTTCATTATATAGTGAATAGGGCCCTAGGTCAGAAGTAGTTCATTACATAGGGAATTGGGCCCTAGGTCAGAAGTAGTTCATTATATAGGGAATTGGGCCCTAGGTCAGAAGTAGTTCACTATTTAGGGAATCGGGGCCTAGGTCAGAAGTAGTTCACTATTTAGGGAATAGGGCCCTAGATCAGAAGTAGTTCATTATATCGGGAATAGGGCCCTAGGTCAGAAGTAGTTCATTACATAGGGAATAGGGGCCTAGATCAGAAGTAGTTCATTACATAGGGAATAGGGGCCTAGATCAGAAGTAGTTCATTACATAGGGAATAGGGGCCTAGATCAGAAGTAGTTCATTACATAGGGAATAGGGGCCTAGATCAGAAGTAGTTCACTATTTAGGGAATAGGGGCCTAGATCAGAAGTAGTTCATTATATCGGGAATAGGGCCCTAGGTCAGAAGTAGTTCATTACATAGGGAATAGGGGCCTAGATCAGAAGTAGTTCATTACATAGGGAATAGGGGCCTAGATCAGAAGTAGTTCATTACATAGGGAATAGGGGCCTAGATCAGAAGTAGTTCATTATATAGGGAATAATTCTACTATTTAGAATGGATAGTTCCTTACCACCTTGGAATTATCTCCTATCAGAATTATCTCCCCATCATATTATCTCCCCATCATATTATCTCCCATCATATTATCTCCCCATCATATTATCTCCCCATCATATTATCTCCCCATCATATTATCTCCCCATCATATTATCTCCCCATTATATTATCTCCCCATTATATTATCTCTACATCATATTATCTCCCCATCATATTATCTCCCCATCATATTATCTCCCCATCATATTATCTCCCCATCATATTATCTCCCCATCATATTATCTCCCCATCATATTATCTCCCCATCATATTATCTCTCCATCCTATTATCACTACATCATATTATCTCCCCATCATATTATCTCCCCATCATATTATCTCCCCATCATATGATCTCTCCATCCTATTATCACTACATCATGTTATCACTACATCAGTTCTCTCCATCCTATTATCTCTTCATCAGTTCTCTCTTCATCAGTTCTCTCTTCATCAGTTATCTCTCCTCCCTATTATCTCTCCATCCTATTATCTCTCCATCAGTTATCTCCCCATCAGTTATCTCTCCATCAGTTCTCTTCATCAATTATCTCTGTCAGTTATCTCTGCATCGGTTATCTCTGTATCAGTTATCTCCCTATCAGTTATCTTTCCATTACTCTTTAAACTCAAAGATTAACTCTATAGGTACAGGCCTATATTTTACCCCTTTGTTTTTATGGCCAACTTCTGTTCTCAGCAACAGCCTATTGAAATCATTCAGACTGTGATGCCATGTGTCCATATTCGATTCACATTTAATTCATGTTGTATTTTTTCCCACAGATCCCAACGAGGACAGCAGATGCTCAGATTACGGTTGCTGCTCCCACTCAGCCAGCGACCGAGACTCCGTCTCTTCCGCCGTGTCAGAAGAACCCACTGAAGGCAGCGACAAAACGGGACGGAAAACGGCAGACAGCAGCCTGACCGACGACAACGACGAGACGCAGAACGCCTTTGACGATCAGTCGGACCCGGAAGCCCCTCTGGACCCGAGCTCTGTCCGGAAGAAGAAAACTAGAACCGTTTTCAGTCGGAGTCAGGTGTTTCAGTTGGAGTCGACGTTCGATATGAAACGGTACCTGAGCAGTTCTGAACGGGCAGGTATCGCGGCCTCTCTCCAGCTGACGGAAACGCAGGTGAAAATCTGGTTCCAGAATCGACGGAACAAATGGAAGAGACAGATGGCCGCGGATCAAGAGACCGTAAACGTTTCCCACTCGTCCCAACGGATAGTCCGAGTTCCGATTCTATATCACGAAAGCTCCACGCCCTCGACGTTGGGTTTCAACGTGTCCCAGGTCTCCCCTCCGTTGATGAGTTTCTCGAACCCTGTGAACTATCCCTTCTCCTCCTCTGCGCACTCCGTGAGTTTATTACGCTCGCAAATGACCGGGTTGGTGTAAAGACCGGGTTGGTGTAAAGACCGGGTTGGTGTAAAGACCGGTTACCGAGCTTTCACTTCTTTGTTGCTCACGTCATGTTATTAATTTATTCAATTATTGAAGATGGCGAATCGTGCAAATAACAATAACTGCAATGGCCGCGGAAAACTATACAAGTCAAACAGTTTGAAGATATGGGCTCTAGACTTACAATTGATCGCGGTGTTTTTTTAAATAAATGTTATAAATGTACTATTTTAAATATCTAATTGTATTATATTATCGCCACCCTAGATAATGATAGTGTTTGTGCCGGTCCACATTGCTATGTTTTTTTTTATATACATTTATTTGTGCAAAGACTTTTATACTCAAAGCCCGTTTCTAACGTCACTTTTTTTCTCCACAATATAGCTCTAAATAAACGAATCACAAGATATGAGTGATGTGTGTGTCTGCTGTTGTCCTGTGTATCCTCCGGCAACGTGCTTCGGGGTCAATTTTCGAGCTATTTCGACCAAAGTCCAGAGTTGAACCTGCAATGAGATTCGATTGATCGATCAACTGTAGCCTACAGTTCATCAATCCATGTGAAATTGTAAGTAATTTGATCGGAATTTGCCCCATCTATTGGCTCCTCCCTGACTATATGCTACAAATATAGACTAGTATATTTTATTTCGCCAGTTTTACTTCCGTCAAAATAGACACGGACGAGGACAGAAGACTGCAGTGAACTGCACAAGTCCCGGCAGCGAAAGTTCTCACACATATCAGCGTATAGACCTTCACTTCTTAAACACAAGTTCCTTGTAAAAGTTACCAAATTAAATGTGTAACCTAAAGTAGTAGGGGAGCGGAGAAGAAATAACCATTCCTATTTGAAATATATATATATATATAAATATATAAATAAAATAAAAGAAGCTCGCGACACGTTTCCATGGGGGAAAAAAAAACATTAGACTTCATTGAATTATTTTGAACATGGCCTTGCCCGGCATGCTCTCTGCCCTGCAACTGAACTGGGAACACCCGTCTCTCCATTAGAGGAAATATGGTCTGATGTCATCATTCCTATTTATAAAACACACGGCGGGGTCAACGACAGGACGTTGGTGAGAACAAATGAATTATAGGCACTATAACATAAATATGACATCACGCTACTGCAACACCAGGCCGGAGCTGGCTGGCAGCTGGCAAGTTGTGATTGTGAGCCTCAGTAGACAAGACGACTTTATAAGAAACAGTTGAACCATATAGTTAGTTGGTTTATAGACCTATACGGTAGGACTCATAGATCTATATATATATATATATATTTTAACCTTTATTTAACCAGGCAAGTCAGTTAAGAACAAATTCTTATTTTCAATGACGGCCTAGGAACAGTGGGGTTAACTGGTCTAGGAACAGTAGGTTAACTGCCTGTTCAGGGGCAGAACGACAGATTTGTACCTTGTCAGCTCAGGGGGTTTGAACTTGCAACCCTGCATATTAGACTACTATGGCCCGTAGTAGGCTACTATGACCAGGTCGCAGTTGTAAATGAGAACTTGTTGTCAACTAGCCTACCCGGTTAAATAAAGGTGTTCTCAACTAGCCTACCCGGTTAAATAAAGGTGTTCTCAACTGGCCTACCCGGTTAAATAAAGGTGTTCTCAACTGGCCTACCTGGTTAAATAAAGCTGTTCTCAACTAGCCTACCCGGTTAAATAAAGGTGTTCTCAACTGGCCTACCTGGTTAAATAAAGCTGTTCTCAACTAGCCTACCCGGTTAAATAAAGGTGTTCTCAACTGGCCTACCTGGTTAAATAAAGGTGTTCTCAACTAGCCTACCTGGTTAAATAAAGGTGTTCTCAACTAGCCTACGTGGTTAAATAAAGGTGTTCTCAACTAGCCTACCTGGTTAAATAAAGGTGTTCTCAACTAGCCTACGTGGTTAAATAAAGGTGTTCTCAACTAGCCTACCTGGTTAAATAAAGGTGTTCTCAACTAGCCTACGTGGTTAAATAAAGGTGTTCTCAACTAGCCTACCTGGTTAAATAAAGGTGTTCTCAACTAGCCTACCTGGTTAAATAAAGGTGTTCTCAACTAGCCTACCTGGTTAAATAAAGGTGTTCTCAAGTAGCCTACCTGGTTAAATAAAGGTGAAATACAAAATAAATACAACTATGATAATGTTATTTATTTACAACGCAGGAAGACGTTTTATTCAGAGGATCCACGGACCCACTAAAGTAGCCTCTCTTATAATCCGAACTAATAGGATTATAGCTTATAAATATTTATATTTATAACTATTTATATTTAACAACGCTTTTACTTCGTTGTCATATGTATGTATTATCATTAAACTTTCAGTAGCCTCTGCCTGTACGTGGGAGCCGCCATTGATTCGGGAGAAGGATACTTGAGAACGTCCGAGAACAACACATATTTAGGAGTAAAACAACACAACGCTAACTATATTCATCACAACCACATCCCCATCGAAGACGATAGACGTTTTGCTTTAGGGAGAACGTGTGGCCGTGGGGTTTCCTGGGTAAAGTAACGTACACGAATTCAAATTCCTTCTGCTGTGGTTTTATCTGTAAAATGGACAACAACAATATGGTCACGATCATCATCTCAACAAACAATACAATAGAAGGTTCTAACTTTATTCCGGACAATAAACAGTCATCAATATAATGCTCAATATCATGTGGATAACAGTAGCCTACCCTAAACACAGTCTAGGTCTCTATGAATAAGTGGCGCGGCGGTCTAAGGCACTGCGTCTCAGTGCTTACAGGCGTCACTAAAAACACCCTGGTTCGAATCTAGGCTGTATCACAACCGGCCGTGATCGGGAGTCCCGTAAGGCGGCGAATAATTGGCCCGGCGACGTCCGGGTTTGTCCGGTGTAGGCTGCCGTTGTAAATAATAATTTACAGGCCTAGTTAAACAGGCCTCCACTATAGCGTGTAGTCTTTCAGCCATTATATTGATTATATGCCTTTACCTTTTTGTGCAAAAACACAATGGCGTTAAAATATTTTAAAGTCGCTACTTAAGTCGTTATTTTGAGGAGGTTTCTGTACTTTACTATTTACATTATTGACCACTTTTACTTCACTACATTCCTAATGAAAATAATGTACTTTTAACTCAATACATTATCCCCTGATACCCAAAAGTACTTGTTACATTTTTAATGTTTAGCAGGACAGGAAAATGGTCTAATTCATACACTTATCAAGAGAACATCCCTGGTCATCCTGACTGCCTCTGATCTGGAGGACTCACTAAACACCAATGCTTTCATTTGTAAAATATGTCTGAGTGTTGGAGTGTGCCCCCCTGGCAATCAGTAAATAAATACAAAATGTTAAAACATGTTTCCGTCTGGTTTGCTTAGTAAAAGGAATTTGAAATGATTTACACTCTTACTTTTACTTTTAATACATGAGTCTATTTTACCAATTACAATTACTTTTCATATTTAAGTATATTTAAAACCAAATACGTTTCTAGACTTGTACTCAAGTAGAATTTTACTGGGTGACTTTCAATTTTACCCGAGTCATTTTCTATGAAGGTATATATATAT
The DNA here is from genome assembly GCF_021184085.1 of Oncorhynchus gorbuscha. Classification (NCBI taxonomy): domain Eukaryota; kingdom Metazoa; phylum Chordata; class Actinopteri; order Salmoniformes; family Salmonidae; genus Oncorhynchus; species Oncorhynchus gorbuscha. Next base: position 331,158 of record NW_025745407.1, read on the forward strand.
TTTTTACAATGACTCAAGTATGACGTTTGGGGACTTTATCCACCGCGGGCTGAATATAGAAGCCTGATGGGTTCTATTCTATTCGTTCCCTTCTATCAGTTAACGAGTTTATCAGATGCAAAGAAAGAACAATGCGTTAATGAATTGCAATGCGGGCCTAAATAAAATGGAAACGGTTACACATAGAAATGGAGCTCGGTTATTTTAATTTACAGTAAATGTTGTGTTCAATATGTTATTCCAGCTACATTCATGTAAATACTATTTATAATATATTTATATTGGTGTTTCTCTTGTTTGTTTTTTTTACTTTGAAAACTACAGCTCATCGAAAAGGCCTCATTAAAACGTGAACTTCGTTAAAACTTCGTTAAAACGCGTGCCAGTCTCTCTAAAAAAACACACAAAAAACAAACAAACGCTGAATCCCCGTAATCCACCTCCGCTTCACCCAACGACAAAAACCTTCTGGTGAACATCGGGATTGGACCCGGTCAGCACCAAGTCTAAAACAGGATGTATTAGGTAGCCTACCTTCTAAGGCAGAACTGCAGGGTCTATAGCTAGACATGATATATTCACCAACCCAAAGCCAAGTCTACAGAAAAATAAAATAGGCTAATTCCTCAAATACAGAACAACTCAAATTAAATTATTTCTAATTAATCATTTCCATTCTTCATTTCGTAGCCTGTATACCAGATGCCAGGCTCAAGAAAAGAAGTGGAAAACGATAACGTCTCTCTCTCTCTCTCTCTCTCTCTCTCTCTCTCTCTCTCTCTCTCTCTCGTTCTCTCTCTCTCTCTCTCTCTCTCTCTCTCTCTCTCTCTCTCTCTCTCTCTCTCTCTCTCTCTCTCTCTCTCTCTCTCTCTCTCTCTCTCTCTCTCTCTCTCTCTCTCTCTCTCTCTCTCTCTCTCTCTCTCTCTCTCTCTCTCTCTCGATGCAATTGGCCCCTCGCAGGCACTCCTCTTGTCCAATGGGCGAGCGCGTACCAACGTTCCATCCGGTCCGTGGAAGTTACAGGCGAGGCAGAGAGAGAGTGAGGCGCGCCGTGAAAGCCCCAGTCCAATCCTCTCATCATCCTCGCATGGAGCAAATGGTGCG
>NW_025745407.1:337261-349761 GCF_021184085.1 Oncorhynchus gorbuscha
ATAATGCGATTAGCATGAGGTTGAGCTAACGTAGGCTAATGCGATTAGCATGAGGTTGAGCTAATGTAGGCTAATGCGATTAGCCTGAGGTTGAGCTAATGTCGGGTAATGTGATTAGCATGAGGTAGGAAGTAACAAGAACATTTCCCAGGACATGAGGTGGCAGGTGGGGTGGCAGGTAGCCTAGTGGGGTGGCAGGTAGCCATGTGGGGTGGCAGGTAGCCCAGTGGGGTGGCAGGTAGCCTAGTGGGGTGGCAGGTAGCCTAGTGGGGTGGCAGGTAGCCCAGTGGGGTGGCAGGTAGCCGTGTGGGGTGGCAGGTAGCCGTGTGGGGTGGCAGGTAGCCGTGTGGGGTGGCAGGTAGCCGTGTGGGGTGGCAGGTAGCCTAGTGGGGTGGCAGGTAGACTAGTGGGGTGGCAGGTAGCCTAGTGGGGTGGCAGGTAGCCTAGTGGGGTGGCAGGTAGCCGTGTGGGGTGGCAGGTAGCCTAGTGGGGTGGCAGGTAGCCGTGTGGGGTGGCAGGTAGCCGTGTGGGGTGGCAGGTAGCCTAGTGGGGTGGCAGGTAGCCTAGTGGGGTGGCAGGTAGCCTAGTGGGGTGGCAGGTAGCCTAGTGGGGTGGCAGGTAGCCGTGTGGGGTGGCAGGTAGCCTAGTGGGGTGGCAGGTAGCCGTAGTGGGGTGGCAGGTAGCCTAGTGGGGTGGCAGGTAGCTAGTGGGGTGGTGTGGGGTGGCAGGTAGCCTAGTGGGGTGGCAGGTAGCCGTGTGGGGTGGCAGGTAGCCTAGTGGGGTGGCAGGTAGCCGTGTGGGGTAGTAACGGTAAAGGGTTCACGATCGAATCAGGTAGCCCAGAGGTGAGAAGGTAAAAATCTGTCATTCTTGTCCCTGAACAGGGCAGTTAACCCACTGTTCCTAGACCAGTTAACCCACTGTTCCTAGACCAGTTAACCCACTGTTCCTAGACCAGTTAACCCCACTGTTCCTAGACCAGTTAACCCACTGTTCCTAGACCAGTTAACCCACTGTTCCTAGACCAGTTAACCCACTGTTCCTAGACCAGTTAACCCACTGTTCCTAGACCAGTTAACCCACTGTTCCTAGACCAGTTAAACCACTGTTCCTAGACCAGTTAACCCACTGTTCCTAGACCAGTTAACCCACTGTTCCTAGACCAGTTAACCCACTGTTCCTAGACCAGTTAACCACTGTTTAGACCAGTTAACCCACTGTTCCTAGGCCGTCATTGAACTTAAAACTTTGTTCTTAACTGACTTGCCTGGTTAAATAAAAAGTTAAATGTCAGGTAGATCTATAGGTGTACAGAACAGCTTCCTGTTGTCACAGCTGCATTGCGTTGTGTAATCCCGTTATCCTGAGGATGCTTGAGGATCACAAGGGTTGATTTTAAGAGTTGAACCAAACTGTGCCAGCAAGTATATTATGAATTCAAGGTTACATCAACTATGAAATTCTTTATAATTGTCCTCTTCCTCATTTCCCTCTTCCTCATTTCCCTCTTCCTCCTTCCTCTACTACTCTTCCTCCTCCTCGTCCTCTTCCTCCCTCCTCCTTCCTCTACTACTCTTCCTCCTTCTCCTCGTCCTCTTCCTCCCTCCTCCTTCCTCTACTGCTCTTCCTCCTTCTACTCGTCCTCTTCCTCCCTCCTCCTTCCTCTACTGCTCTTCCTCCTTCTACTCGTCCTCTTCCTCCCTCCTCCTTCCTCTACTGCTCTTCCTCCTACTCGTCCTCTTCCTCCCTCCTCCTTCCTCTACTGCTCTTCCTCCTTCTACTCGTCCTCTTCCTCCCTCCTCCTTCCTCTACTGCTCTTCCTCCTTCTACTCGTCCTCTTCCTCCCTCCTCCTTCCTCTACTGCTCTTCCTCCTTCTACTCGTCCTCTTCCTCCCTCCTCCTTCCTCTACTGCTCTTCCTCTCGTCCTCTTCCTCCCTCCTCCTTCCTCTACTGCTCTTCCTCCTTCTCCTCGTCCCTTCCTCCCTCCTCCCTCCCTTCCTCCTCTGCTCTTCCTCCTTCTCCTTCTCGTCCTCTTCCTCCCTCTTCTCCTTCCTCCTACTGTCCTCTTCCTCCCTCCTCCTTCCTCTACTGCTCTTCCTCCTCTTCCTCTTCCTCCCTCCTTCCTCTACTGCTCTTCCTCCTTCTACTCGTCCTCTTCCTCCCTTCCTTCCCTCTTCCTCCTCTACTGTCCTCTTCCTCCTTCTCCTCGTCCTCTTCCTCCCTCCTCCTTCCTCTACTGCTCTTCCTCCTCCTCGTCCTCTTCCTCCCTCCTCCTCCTCCTCCTCCTCTACTGCTCTTCCTGCCTTCCTCTACTCGTCCTCTTCCTCCCTCCTCCTTCCTCTCTGCTCTTCCTCCTTCTCCTCGTCCTCTTCCTCCCTCCTCCTTCCTCTACTGCTCTTCCTACTGCTCTTCCTCTTCTCCTCGTCCTCTTCCTCCCTCCTCCTTCCTCTACTGCTCTTCCTCCTTCTCCTCGTCCTCTTCCTCCCTCCTCCTTCCTCTACTGCTCTTCCTCCTTCTCCTCGTCCTCTTCCTCCCTCCTCCTTCCTCTACTGCTCTTCCTCCTTCTCCTCGTCCTCTTCCTCCCTCCTCCTTCCTCTACTGCTCTTCCTCCTCCTCCTTCCCTACGTCCTCTTCCTCCCTCCTCCTTCCTCTACTGCTCTTCCTCCTTCTCCCTCCTCTTCCTCCTCCTTCTCTACTGCTCTTCCTCCTTCTTCTCGTCCTCTTCCTCCCTCCTCCTTCCTCCTCTCTTCCTCCTTCTCCTCATCCTCTTCCTCCCTCCTCCTTCCTCTACTGCTCTTCCTCCTTCTACTCGTCCTCTTCCTCCCTCCTCCTTCCTCTACTGCTCTTCCTCCTTCTCCTCGTCCTCTTCCTCCCTCCTCCTTCCTCTACTGCTCTTCCTCCTTCTCCTCGTCCTCTTCCTCCCTCCTCCTTCCTCTACTGCTCTTCCTCCTTCTCCTCGTCCTCTTCCTCCCTCCTCCTTCCTCTACTGCTCTTCCTCCTTCTCCTCGTCCTCTTCCTCCCTCCTCCTTCCTCTACTGCTCTTCCTCCTTCTCCTCATCCTCTTCCCCTTCACGTCCACTGATCCCTCCCCCAACTGGGCGCAGACATCAGTTCAACATTTAGTTTTGATTTACATTTTTGTGGAGTTGTCAAGTAACATTAATTAACCACGTCATTTGGTTTTGAAAAGTTGGGAAACAAAAAAATAAGAAGTGAGGACCTTTCACATATCTAATCAGTTTTCCATAATGATTAATAAACATTAAACATCATCACGTTGATGTTTTTGGCTAAAATGAACCAGTTTTGTAACAGCGGATTTTCTTCTGACGGTCAGGAGGTTACGTAGTGGAACAGAGGGTCTGTTCTTTACACACACACACACACACACACACACACACACACACACACACACACACACACACACACACACACACACACACACACACACACACACACACACACACACACACACACACACACACACACACACACACACACACACACACACACCTCTCTACCGACAACATTCAATTTTTCAATTTTCCATTTGAGTCATTTAGCAGACTCTCTTATCCAGAGAGACTGACAGTAGGGAGTCATTTAGCAGACTCTCTTATCCAGTGAGACTGACAGTAGGGAGTCATTTAACAGACTCTTATCCAGAGAGACTGACAGTAGGGAGTCATTTAACAGACTCTCTTATCCAGAGAGACTGACAGTAGGGAGTCATTTAACAGACTCTCTTATCCAGAGAGACTGACAGTAGGGAGTCATTTAACAGACTCTCTTATCCAGTGAGACTGACAGTAGGGAGTCATTTAACAGACTCTCTTATCCAGAGAGACTGACAGTAGGGAGTCATTTAGCAGACTCTCTTATCCAGAGAGACTTACAGTAGGGAGTCATTTAACAGACTCTCTTATCCAGAGAGACTTACAGTAGGGAGTCATTTAACAGACTCTTATCCAGAGAGACTGACAGTAGGGAGTCATTTAGCAGACTCTCTTATCCAGAGAGACTTACAGTAGTGAGTCATTTAACAGACTCTCTTATCCAGAGAGACTTACAGTAGGGAGTCATTTAACAGACTCTCTTATCCAGACTGACAGTAGGGAGTCATTTAACAGACTCTCTTATCCAGACTGACAGTAGGGAGTCATTTAGCAGACTCTCTTATCCAGAGAGACTGACATATAAATCAACACATAAAAACTGATAAATCTGATAAATCAACACATAAATCAACTGAGACTGACAGTACTGATAAGTCATTTAACTCAACTTAAATCCAGATAAATTACAGTAAGTCATTTCAACTGATAAAACATAAATCTCTTATCCAGATAAATCAACACATAAGTCATTAAATCAACTGATAAATCAACTGATAAATCAACTGATAAATCAACACATAAATCAACTGATAAATCAACTGATAAATCAACACATAAAAACTGATAAATCAACACATAAATCAACTGATAAATCAACACATAAATCAACACATAAATCAACACATAAATCAACACATAAATCAACACATAAAAACTGATAAATCAACTGATAAATCAACTGATAAATCAACACATAAATCAACTGATAAATCAACACATAAATCAACTGATAAATCAACTGATAAATCAACACATAAAAACTGATAAATCAACTGATAAATCAACTGATAAATCAACACATAAATCAACTGATAAATCAACTGATAAATCAACACATAACAACTGATAAATCAACACATAAATCAACTGATAAATCAACACATAAAAACTGATAAATCAACTGATAAATCAACTGATAAATCAACACATAAATCAACTGATAAATCAACACATAAATCAACTGATAAATCAACACATAAAAACTGATAAATCAACACATAAATCAACTGATAAATCAACACATAAATCGACACATAAATCAACTGATAAATCAACACATAAAAACTGATAAATCAACTGATAAATCAACACATAAATCAAACTGATAAATCAACACATAAATCAACACATAAATCAACACATAAATCAACTGATAAATCAACTGATAAATCAACTGACTGATAAATCAACTGATAAATCAACACATAAATCAACTGATAAATCAACACATAAATCAACTGATAAATCAACTGATAAATCAACACATAAATCAACACACAAATCAACTGATAAATCAACACATAAATCAACTGATAAATCAACACATAAATCAACTGATAAATCAACACATAAATCAACTGATAAATCAACTGATAAATCAACACATAAAAACTGATAAATCAACTGATAAATCAACTGATAAATCAACACATAAATCAACTGATAAATCAACTGATAAATCAACTGATAAATCAACACATAAAAACTGATAAATCAACACATAAATCAACTGATAAATCAACACATAAATCAACACATAAATCAACACATAAATCAACACATAAATCAACACATAAATCAACACATAAATCAACTGATAAATCAACACATAAATCAACTGATAAATCAACTGATAAATCAACACATAAATCAACTGATAAATCAACACATAAAAACTGAAATCAACTGATAAATCAACTGATAAATCAACACATAAATCAACTGATAAATCAACACATAAATCAACTGATAAATCAACTGATAAATCAACACATAAAAACTGATAAATCAACTGATAAATCAACACAAATCAACTGATAAATCAACACATAAATCAACTGATAAATCAACTGATAAATCAACACATAAAAACTGATAAATCAACTGATAAATCAACACATAAATCAACTGATAAATCAACACATAAATCAACACATAAATCAACACATAAATCAACTGATAAATCAACTGATAAATCAACACATAAATCAACTGATAAATCAACTGATAAATCAACACATAAATCAACTGATAAATCAACTGATAAATCAACACATAAATCAACTGATAAATCAACACATAAATCAACTGATAAATCAACACATAAATCAACTGATAAATCAACTGATAAATCAACACATAAATCAACTGATAAATCAACACATAAATCAACTGATAAATCAACACATAAATCAACTGATAAATCAACTGCTAAATCAACACATAAATCAACTGATAAATCAACACATAAATCAACACATAAATCAACACATAAATCAACTGATACATCAATACATAAATCAACTGATAAATCAACTGATAAATCAACTGATAAATCAACACATAAATCAACTGATAAATCAACTGATAAATCAACACATAAATCAACTGATAAATCAACTGATAAATCAACACATAAATCAACTGATCAAATCAACACATAAATCAACTGATAAATCAACACATAAAAACTGATAAATCAACTGATAAATCAACTGATAAATCAACTGATAAAGCAACACATAAATCAACACATAAATCAACTGATAAATCAACTGATAAATCAACACATAAATCAACTGATAAATCAACACATAAATCAACTGATAAATCAACTGATAAATCAACACATAAATCAACTGATAAATCAACACATAAATCAACTGATAAATCAACTGATAAATCAACTGATAAATCAACACATAAATCAACTGATAAATCAACTGATAAATCAACACATAAATCAATACATAAATCAACACATAAATCAACACATAAATCAACTGATAAATCAACTGATAAATCAACACATAAATCAACACATAAATCAACTGATAAATCAACTGATAAATCAACACATAAATCAACACATAAATCAACTGATAAATCAACTGATAAATCAACTGATAAATCAACACATAAATCAACACATAAATCAACTGATAAATCAACACATAAATCAACACATAAATCAACTGATAAATCAACACATAAATCAACACATAAATCAACACATAAATCAACTGATAAATCAACACATAAATCAACTGATAAATCAACACATAAATCAACACATAAATGAACTGATAAATCAACTGATAAATCAACACATAAATCAACACATAAATCAACACATAAATCAACTGATAAATCAACTGATAAATCAACACATAAATCAACTGATAAATCAACACATAAATCAACTGATAAATCAACTGATAAATCAACTGATAAATCAACACATAAATCAACTGATAAATCAACACATAAATCAACTGATAAATCAACACATACATCAATACATAAATCAACACATAAATCAACTGATAAATCAACACATTAATCAACACATAAATCAACTGATAAATCAACTGATAAATCAACACATAAATCAACTGATAAATCAACACATACATCAATACATAAATCAACACATAAATCAACTGATAAATCAACACATAAATCAACACATAAATCAACACATAAATCAACACATAAATCAACTCCTCGTTCATTTCCACCCCGCCCTTTCCCCCTCGTTCATTTCCACCCTGCTCTCTTCCCCCTCGTTCATTTCCACCCCACTCTCTCCCCCCTCGTTCATTTCCACCCCACTCTATCCCCCTCGTTCATTTCCACCCCACTATCCCCCCTCGTTCATTTCCACCCCACTCTCTCCCCTCGTTCATTTCCACCCACTCTCTCCCCCTCGTTCATTTCCACCCCACTCTATCCCCCTCGTTCATTTCCACCCCACTCTATCCCCCTCGTTCATTTCCACCCCACTATCCCCCTCGTTCATTTCCACCCCACTCTCTCCCCCTCGTTCATTTCCACCCACTCTCTCCCCCTCGTTCATTTCCACCCCACTCTATCCCCTCGTTCATTTCCACCCCACTCTCTCCCCCTCGTTCATTTCCACCCCCTCCCCCCTCGTTCATTTTCCCCTTATTAATTTCCACCTCCCTTCTCCCCCTCGTTCATTTTTCCCCTCGTTCATTTCCACCCCATTCTCTTCCCCCTTGTTAATTTCCACCCCACTCTCCCCCTCGTTCATTTCCACCCCACTCTCTCCCCCTCGTTCATTTCCACCCCACTCTCTTCCCCCTTGTTAATTTCCACCCCACTCACTACCCCCTCGTTCATTTCCACCCCACTCTCTCCCCCTCGTTCATTTCCACCCCACTCTCTCCCCCTTGTTCATTTCCATCCCACTCCCTCCCCCCTCTTCCATTTCCACCTCCCTCTCGTCCCTTCTTCCTCCTTTCCACCCAACTCTCTGCCCCATGCTCTGTCATTGAGCATCTTGGGAGTTTATGCACTGAGGTGTGTGTGTGTGTGTGTGTGTGTGTGTGTGTGTGTGTGTGTGTGTGTGTGTGTGTGTGTGTGTGTGTGTGTGTGTGTGTGCGTGTGCGTGCAGAGATGGTCGCATTCCACTGAGCTACTCCTTCACACACACCGAGAGACAGAGAGAGGGGGGGAACGAGAGAGAGAGAAAGAGAGAGAGGGGGAGAGAGAGAGAGAGAGAGAGAGAGAGAGAGAGAGAGAGAGAGAGAGAGAGAGAGAGAGAGAGAGAGAGAGAGAGAGAGAGAGAGAGAGAGAGAGAGAGAAGGAAACAGAGATAGAGCGAAACAGAGATAGAGGGGAGTAGAGGGGGCCTGAGATCAGTGTGATGAGTTTATAATTGTCCTCGGTCACGTTTGTGTTTCTACACGGGGTCGTGACTCACTACAGACTGGCTCTGACAGGTTGGGGGCAGGGGCCGTGTGTCTGTGTGGGAGTGGGAGTAACTGTGTCTGTGTGTGTGTGTGTGTGTGTGTGTGTGTTTGTTATTTCGTGTATGGTGTATGTGTAAGACAGGGAGAGAGAGTGTGTGTGTGTGTGTTTGTGTGTGTGTGTGTGTGTGTATGGTGTATGTGTGTGGTGTGTGTGTGTGTTTGTGTAACTGTGTGTTCTTTTGCGTGTTTAAGACAGGGAGAGAAAGTGTGTGTGTGTGTGTTATTTTGTGTGTTTAAGACAGGGAGAGACAGTGTGTGTGTGTGTGTGTGTGTGTGTGTGTGTGTGTGTGTGTGTGTGTGTGTGTGTGTGTGTGTGTGTGTGTGTGTGTGTGTGTGTGTGTGTGTGTGTGTGTGTGTGTGTGTGTGTGTGTGTGTGTGTGTGTGTGTGTGTGTTGTGTGTTTTCAGCTCCTTTCTGACTTGAAGTCTGTGTGTCCTCCCGTTGGTTTGACCTCGCAACCCCTCAGTGTCATCAGACAGAGGTCGTTGTCCCCGGCAACAGAACGGAGGTTCCACGTCAATGTTGAGGTGACGTGGGGGGACTAGCGACTGCAGTGTATCCACAGTTAGTATAATTATCAATCATACGTATTTATTCAATCTAACCTTTATAGAAGCAGTTCCATTGACAGGGATGAATCTTTTCAACAACAAGGGAGATCTGTATCACAACAACAAGGGAGATCTGCATCACAACAACAAGGGAGATCTGCATCACAACAACAAGGGAGATCTGCATCACAACAACAAGGGAGATCTGCATCACAACAACAAGGGAGATCTGCATCACAACAACAAGGGATTCCCTGCATCACAACAACAAGGGATTCCCTGCATCACAACAACAAGGGATGCCCTGCATCACAACAACAAGGGAGATCTGCATCACAACAACAAGGGATGCCCTGCATCACAACAACAAGGGATGCCCTGCATCACAACAACAAGGGATGCCCTGCATCACAACAACAAGGGATGCCCTGCATCACAACAACAAGCGAGATCTGCATCACAACAACAAGGGATGCCCTGCATCACAACAACAAGGGATGCCCTGCATCACAACAACAAGGGATGCCCTGTATCACAACAACAAGGGATGCCCTGTATCACAACAACAAGGGAGATCTGCATCACAACAACAAGGGATGCCCTGCATCACAACAACAAGGGAGATCTGCATCACAACAACAAGGGATGCCCTGCATCACAACAACAAGGGATGCCCTGCATCACAACAACAAGCGAGATCTGCATCACAACAACAAGGGAGATCTGCATCACAACAACAAGGGAGATCTGCATCACAACAACAAGGGATGCCCTGTATCACAACAACAAGGGAGATCTGCATCACAACAACAAGGGAGATCTGCATCACAACAACAAGGGAGATCTACATCACAACAACAAGGGAGATCTGCATCACAACAACAAGGGATGCCCTGTATCACAACAACAAGGGAGATCTGCATCACAACAACAAGGGATGCCCTGCATCACAACAACAAGGGAGATCTGCATCACAACAACAAGGGAGATCTGCATCACAACAACAAGGGATGCCCTGCATCACAACAACAAGGGAGATCTGCATCACAACAACAAGGGAGATCTACATCACAACAACAAGTGAGATCTGCATCACAACAACAAGGGAGATCTACATCACAACAACAAGGGAGATCTGCATCACAACAACAAGGGATATCCTGCATCACAACAACAGTCTACAATACAACCAGAGGAGGCTCCTCAGAGGAGGAAGGGGAGGACCATCCTACTCAGTAAATTTCAGAAATGTTTTAATAATTCAACATTAAAAGATGAAAGATAAAAACTAAAAATATAAAAATATATTCACGTCACCAAATAACTGATAACACAGTGTTTTGCAATGAAGATCAACAGTAGCCTAAACAGCACTCTGTAGGGTAGCACCATGGTGTAGCTGGAGGACAGTAAGCTTCTGTCCTCCTCTGTCTACATTGACTTCAATACAAAACCTAGGAGGCTCATGGTTCTCACCCATAGACTTACAAAGAGAGACAGAGATATTTTTCTCAGTATTTTTTTATTTCTTAGTTTAATGTGTGTACTCCCTGGTGTCCTGGGGGACAGAGGACCTTGTGTGTGTGTGTGTGTGTGTGTGTGTGTGTGTGTGTGTGTGTGTGTGTGTGTGTGTGTGTGTGTGTGTGTGTGTGTGTGTGTGTGTGTGTGTGTGTGTGTGTGTAAGGTCTGTATCCTCTAAAGACAGTTTTATGTTCTATTGATTAACTGACGGGGTGAGGGTCTCTAATGCCACAGAGATCTGATAGGATATCATCTAAAATACAAAGCCAGGAAGAGAAAGCCAGGAAGAGAAAGCCAGGAAGAGAAAGCCAGGAAGAGAAAGCCAGGAAGAGAAAGCCAGGAAGAGAAAGCCAGGAAGAGAAAGCCAGGAAGAGAAAGCCAGGAAGAGAAAGCCAGACAGACAGACAGACAGACAGACAGACAGACAGACAGACAGACAGACAGACAGACAGACAGACAGACAGACAGACAGACAGACAGACAGACAGACAGACAGACAGACAGACAGACAGACAGACAGACAGACAGACAGACAGACAGACAGACAGACAGACAGACAGACAGACAGACAGACAGACAGACAGACAGACAGACAGACAGACAGACAGACAGACAGACAGACAGACAGACAGACAGACAGACAGACAGACAGACAGACAGACAGACAGACAGACAGACAGACAGACAGACAGACAGACAGACAGACAGACAGACAGACAGACAGACAGACAGACAGACAGACAGACAGACAGACAGACAGACAGACAGACAGACAGACAGACAGACAGACAGACGAATGAGGTGAGAGTCTTAACGGCTTTGTAGGACCATTTTTCAGTGCCATAACCCGGGGTGTGTGTATTTGTGTGTGTGTGTATTTGTGAGTGTGTGTGTGTATTTGTGAGTGTGATGACACAGCTCTTGTGTCTGATTAATTCATTGGGTGTCAGATCTATGACCTCACCCTTCCATTTACTGCAATATGATTCTCAGAGAAACACTGCAGCCGGTCACTCAGGATAAAAAACACACACACACACACACACACACACACACACACACACACACACACACACACGATAATGTGCCATTAATGTTCTCCATGTTATTGATCACTGGCTAAATGAGTGGAGGATAGGTAGAAAGGAAGGAAGGAAGGAAAGAAGGAAGGAGGGAGGGGGGAGGAAGGAAGGAAGGAAGGAGAGGTAGAAGATAGGAAGGAAGGAGAGGGGAGGAAGGAAGGAAGGAAGGAGAGGTAGAAGATAGGAATCAAGGAGAGGGGAGGAAGGAAGGAGAGGTAGAAGATAGGAAGGAAGGAGAGGGGAGGAAGGAAGGAGAGGTAGAAGATAGGAAGGAAGGAAGGAAGGAAGGAAGGAAGGAGAGGAGAGAGAGAGGAGAGAGAGAGAGAGAGAGAGAGAGAGAGAGAGAGAGAGAGAGAGAGAGAGAGAGAGAGAGAGAGAGAGAGAGAGAGAGAGAGAGAGAGAGAGAGAGAGAGAGAGAGAGAGAGAGAGGAGGGAGGGAGGAGGGAGGGAAGAAAGAAGGAAGGAAGGAAGGGAGGGGGAGGGGGAGGAGGGAGGGAGGGAGAGAGAGAGGGAGGGAGGGAGGGAGGTAGGGAGGAAGAAAGAAGGAGGAAGGAAGGAGGGAGGGAGGGGAGGAGGAAGAGAGAGAGAGAGAGGAGAGGGAGGGAGAGAGAGAGAGAGAGAGAGAGAGGGAGGGAGGGAGGGAGGGAGGTAGGGAGGGAAGAAAGAAGGGAG
>NW_025745407.1:357261-364761 GCF_021184085.1 Oncorhynchus gorbuscha
AGAACTGGAGGATATTATATAGTAGAACTGGAGGATATTATATATATATAGTAGAACTGGAGGATATTATATAGTAGAACTGGAGGATATTATATATATAGTAGAACTGGAGGATATTATATATATAGTAGAACTGGAGGATATTATATAGTAGAACTGGAGGATATTATATAGTAGAACTGGAGGATATTATATAGTAGAACTGGAGGATATTATATAGTAGAACTGGAGGATATTATATATATAGTAGATCTGGAGGATATTATATAGTAGAACTGGAGGATATTATATAGTAGAACTGGAGGATATTATATATATAGTAGAACTGGAGGATATTATATAGTAGAACTGGAGGATATTATATAGTAGAACTGGAGGATATTATATATATAGTAGAACTGGAGGATATTATATAGTAGAACAGAAGGATATTATATAGTAGAACTGGAGGATATTATATAGTAGAACTGGAGGATATTATATAGTAGAACTGGAGGATATTATATATATAGTAGAACTGGAGGATATTATATATATAGTAGAACTGGAGGATATTATATATATAGTAGAACTGGAGGATATTATATATATAGTAGAACTGGAGGATATTATATATATAGTAGAACTGGAGGATATTATATATATAGTAGAACTGGAGGATATTATATATATAGTAGAACTGGAGGATATTATATATATAGTAGAACTGGAGGATATTATATATATAGTAGAACTGGAGGATATTATATAGTAGAACTGGAGGATATTATATAGTAGAACTGGAGGATATTATATATATAGTAGAACTGGAGGATATTATATACATAGTAGAACTGGAGGATATTATATAGTAGAACTGGAGGATATTATATATATAGTAGAACTGGAGGATATTATATATATAGTAGAACTGGAGGATATTATATATATAGTAGAACTGGAGGATATTATATAGTAGAACTGGAGGATATTATATAGTAGAACTGGAGGATATTATATATATAGTAGAACTGGAGGATATTATATACATAGTAGAACTGGAGGATATTATATACATAGTAGAACTGGAGGATATTATATAGTAGAACTGGAGGATATTATATATATAGTAGAACTGGAGGATATTATATATAGTAGAACTGGAGGATATTATATAGTAGAACTGGAGGATATTATTGTCATGCAGGTGAAAGAGGACCCAAAAGCGACTTGGCGAAAACAGAGTCTTTAATCCAGTAAAGTAAATACAAACAAAAACACAACTTTCACTCGAGATGACGAGGACAAACTGGAGACTCGATCTTGAACAGCAGGTGAACAGCAGGTTGCCTCGGGAAGGCACTTGAACCAGACAGACTCAGACACCTGCTCACCACGCAGCATCTGAGGAAAACACGACACGACAGGGCGATATACAAACACAGCACGGTGAATTCTAGACAAGGAACCGACAGGACAGGAACGGAACACAAAGGAAGAAATAGGGACTCTAATCAGGGGAAAGGATCGGGAACAGGTGTGGGAAGACTAAATGATTGATTAGGGGAATAGGAACAGCTGGGAGCAGGAACGGAACGATAGAGAGAAGAGAGAGCGAGAGAGTGAGAGAGGGAGGGGAGAGAGAGGGATAGAAAGAGGGAAAGAACCTAATAAGACCAGCAGAGGGAAACGAATAGAATGGGAAGCACAGGGACAAGACAAGATAATAAATGACAAAACATGACAGTACCCCCCACTCACCGAGCGCCTCCTGGCGCACTCGAGGAGGAATCCTGGCGGCAACGGAGGAAATCATCGATGAGTGAACGGTCCAGCACGTCCCGAGACGGAACCCAACTCCTCTCCTCAGGACCGTAACCCTCCCAATCCACTAAGTATTGGTGACCCCGTCCCCGAGAACGCATGTCCATGATCTTATGTACCTTGTAAATAGGTGCGCTCTCGACAAGGACGGGAGGGGGAGGGAAGACGAACGGGGGTGCGAAGAAAGGGCTTGACACAGGAGACATGGAAGACAGGATGGACGCGACGAAGATGTCGCGGAAGAAGCAGTCGCACAGCGACAGGATTGACGACCTGGGAGACACGGAACGGACCAATGAACCGCGGAGTCAACTTACGAGAAGCTGTCGTAAGAGGAAGGTTGCGAGTGGAAAGCCACACTCTCTGGCCGCAACAATACCTTGGACTCTTAATCCTGCGTTTATTGGCGGCTCTCACAGTCTGTGCCCTGTAACGGCAAAGTGCAGACCTCACCCTCCTCCAGGTGCGCTCACAACGTTGGACAAACGCTTGAGCGGAGGGAACGCTGGACTCGGCAAGCTGGGATGAGAACAGAGGAGGCTGGTAACCCAGACTACTCTGAAACGGAGATAACCCGGTAGCAGACGAAGGAAGCGAATTGTGAGCGTATTCTGCCCAGGGGAGCTGTTCTGCCCAAGACGCAGGGTTTCTGAAAGAAAGGCTGCGTAGTATGCGACCAATCGTCTGATTGGCCCTCTCTGCTTGACCGTTAGACTGGGGATGAAACCCGGAAGAGAGACTGACGGACGCACCAATCAAACGACAGAACTCCCTCCAAAACTGTGACGTGAATTGCGGGCCTCTGTCTGAAACGGCGTCTAACGGGAGGCCATGAATTCTGAATACATTCTCGATAATGATTTGTGCCGTCTCCTTAGCGGAAGGAAGTTTAGCGAGGGGAATGAAATGTGCCGCCTTAGAGAACCTATCGACAACCGTAAGAATCACAGTCTTCCCCGCAGACAAAGGCAGACCGGTAATGAAGTCTAGGCGATGTGAGACCATGGTCGAGAAGGAATGGGGAGCGGTCTGAGACGACCGGCAGGAGGAGAGTTACCCGACTTAGTCTGCGCGCAGTCCGAACAAGCAGCCACGAAACGGCGCGTGTCACGCTCCTGAGTCGGCCACCAAAAGCGCTGGCGAATAGACGCAAGAGTGCCTCGAACACCGGGATGACCAGCTAACTTGGCAGAGTGAGCCCACTGAAGAACAGCCAGACGAGTGGAAACAGGAACGAAAAGGAGGTTACTAGGACAAGCGCGCGGCGACGCAGTGTGCGTGAGTGCTTGCTTAACCTGTCTTTCAATTCCCCAGACTGTTAACCCGACAACACGCCCATAAGGAAGAATCCCCTCGGGATCAGTAGAAGCCACAGAAGAACTAAACAGACGGGATAAGGCATCAGGCTTGGTGTTCTTGCTACCCGGACGGTAAGAAATCACAAACTCGAAACGAGCGAAAACAACGCCCAACGAGCTTGACGGGCATTAAGTCGTTTGGCAGAACGGATGTACTCAAGGTTCTTATGGTCTGTCCAAACGACAAAAGGAACGGTCGCCCCCTCCAACCACTGTCGCCATTCGCCTAGGGCTAAGCGGATGGCGAGCAGTTCACGGTTACCCACATCATAGTTGCGCTCAGATGGCGACAGGCGATGAGAAAAATAAGCGCAAGGATGAACCTTATCGTCAGACTGGAAGCGCTGGGATAGAATGGCTCCCACGCCTACCTCTGAAGGCGTCAACCTCGACAATGAATTGTCTAGTGACGTCAGGAGTAACGAGGATAGGAGCGGACGTAAAACGTTCTTTTAGAAGATCAAAAGCTCCCTGGGCGGAACCGGACCACTTAAAACACGTCTTGACAGAAGTAAGAGCTGTGAGAGGGGCAGCAACTTGACCGAAATTACGAATGAAACGCCGATAGAAATTAGCGAAACCTAAAAAGCGCTGCAACTCGACACGTGACCTTGGAACGGGCCAATCACTGACAGCTTGGACCTTAGCGGAATCCATCTGAATGCCTTCAGCGGAAATAACGGAACCGAGAAAAGTAACGGAGGAGACATGAAAAGAGCACTTCTCAGACTTTACGTAGAGACAATTCTCTAAAAGGCGCTGTAGAACACGTCGAACGTGCTGAACATGAATCTCGAGTGACGAGGACAAACTGGAGACTCGATCTTGAACAGCAGGTGAACAGCAGGTTGCCTCGGGAAGGCACTTGAACCAGACAGACTCAGACACCTGCTCACCACGCAGCATCTGAGGAAAACACGACACGACAGGGCGATATACAAACACAGCACGGTGAATTCTAGACAAGGAACCGACAGGACAGGAACGGAACACAAAGGAAGAAATAGGGACTCTAATCAGGGGAAAGGATCGGGAACAGGTGTGGGAAGACTAAATGATTGATTAGGGGAATAGGAACAGCTGGGAGCAGGAACGGAACGATAGAGAGAAGAGAGAGCGAGAGAGTGAGAGAGGGAGGGGGAGAGAGAGGGATAGAAAGAGGGAAAGAACCTAATAAGACCAGCAGAGGGAAACGAATAGAATGGGAAGCACAGGGACAAGACAAGATAATAAATGACAAAACATGACAATTATATAGTAGAACTGGAGGATATTATATATATAGTAGAACTGGAGGATATTATATATATAGTAGAACTGGAGGATATTATATATAGTAGAACTGGAGGATATTATATAGTAGAATTGGAGGATATTATATAGTAGAACTGAAGGATATTATATATATATAGTAGAACTGGAGGATATTATATATATAGTAGAACTGGAGGATATTATATAGTAGAACTAGAGGATATTATATAGTAGAACTGGATGATATTATATAGTAGAACTGGAGGATATTATATAGTAGAACTGGAGGATATTATATATATAGTAGAACTGGAGGATATTATATATATAGTAGAACTGGAGGATATTTTATATATATAGTAGAACTGGAGGATATTTTATATATATAGTAGAACTGGAGGATATTATATATATAGTAGAACTGGAGGATATTATATAGTAGAACTGGAGGATATTATATAGTAGAACTGGAGGATATTATATAGTAGAACTGGAGGATATATATAGTAGAACTGGAGGATATTATATAGTAGAACTGGAGGATATTATATAGTAGAACTGGAGGATATTATATATATAGTAGAACTGGAGGATATTATATAGTAGAACTGGAGGATATTATATAGTAGAACTGGAGGATATTATATATATAGTAGAACTGGAGGATATTATATAGTAGAACTGGAGGATATTATATATATAGTAGAACTGGAGGATATTATATAGTAGAACTGGAGGATATTATATATATAGTAGAACTGGAGGATATTATATAGTAGAACTGGAGGATATTATATAGTAGAACTGGAGGATATTATATATATAGTAGAACTGGAGGATATTATATATATAGTAGAACTGGAGGATATTATATAGTAGAACTGGAGGATATTATATATATAGTAGAACTGGAGGATATTATATATATAGTAGAACTGGAGGATATTATATATATAGTAGAACTGGAGGATATTATATAGTAGAACTGGAGGATATTATATATATAGTAGAACTGGAGGATATTATATATATAGTAGAACTGGAGGATATTATATAGTAGAACTGGAGGATATTATATATATAGTAGAACTGGAGGATAATATATATATAGTAGAACTGGAGGATATTATATAGTAGAACTGGAGGATATTATATATATAGTAGAACTGGAGGATATTATATAGTAGAACTGGAGGATATTATATATATAGTAGAACTGGAGGATATTATATAGTAGAAATGGAGGATATTATATATATAGTAGAACTGGAGGATATTATATATATAGTAGAACTGGAGGATATTTTATATATATAGTAGAACTGGAGGATATTTTATATATATAGTAGAACTGGAGGATATTATATATATAGTAGAACTGGAGGATATTATAGAGTAGAACTGGAGGATATTATATATATAGTAGAACTGGAGGATATTATATATATAGTAGAACTGGAGGATATTATATATATAGTAGAACTGGAGGATATTATATAGTAGAACTGGAGGATATTATATATATAGTAGAACTGGAGGATATTATATATATAGTAGAACTGGAGGATATTATATAGTAGAACTGGAGGATATTATATAGTAGAACTGGAGGATATAATAGAGTAGAACTGGAGGATATTATATATATAGTAGAACTGGAGGATATTATATATATAGTAGAACTGGAGGATATTATATATATAGTAGAACTGGAGGATATTATATATATAGTAGAACTGGAGGATATTATATATATAGTAGAACTGGAGGATATAATAGAGTAGAACTGGAGGATATTATATATATAGTAGAACTGGAGGATATTATATAGTAGAACTGGAGGATATTATATATATAGTAGAACTGGAGGATATTATATAGTAGAACTGGAGGATATTATATAGTAGAACTGGAGGATATTATATATATAGTAGAACTGGAGGATATTATATACATAGTAGAACTGGAGGATATTATATACATAGTAGAACTGGAGGATATTATATAGTAGAACTGGAGGATATTATATATATAGTAGAACTGGAGGATATTATATATATAGTAGAACTGGAGGATATTATATAGTAGAACTGGAGGATATTATATATAGTAGAACTGGAGGATATTATATAGTAGAACTGGAGGATATTATATAGTAGAACTGGAGGATATTATATATATAGTAGAACTGGAGGATATTATATATATAGTAGAACTGGAGGATATTATATAGTAGAACTGGAGGATATTATATATATATTTACATTTACATTTAAGTCATTTAGCAGACGCTCTTATCCAGAGCGACTTACAAATTGGTGCATTCACCTTATGACATCCAATAGAACAGTCACTTTACAATAGTGCATCTAAAACTTAGGGGGGGTGGGGTGAGAGGGATTACTTAACCTATCCTAGGTATTCCTTATATAGTAGAACTGGAGGATATATATAGTAGAACTGGAGGATATTATATAGTAGAACTGGAGGATATTATATAGTAGAACTGGAGGATATTATATATATAGTAGAACTGGAGGATATTATATATATAGTAGAACTGGAGGATATTATATAGTAGAACTGGAGGATATTATATAGTAGAACTGGATGATATTATATAGTAGAACTGGAGGATATTATATAGTAGAAATGGAGGATATTATATATATAGTAGAACTGGAGGATATTATATATATAGTAGAACTGGAGGATATTTTATATATATAGTAGAACTGGAGGATATTTTATATATATAGTAGAACTGGAGGATATTATATATATAGTAGAACTGGAGGATATTATATAGTAGAACTGGAGGATATTATATAGTAGAACTGGAGGATATTATATAGTAGAACTGGAGGATATATATAGTAGAACTGGAGGATATTATATAGTAGAACTGGAGGATATTATATATATAGTAGAACTGGAGGATATTATATATATAGTAGAACTGGAGGATATTATATAGTAGAACTGGAGGATATTATATAGTAGAACTGGAGGATATTATATATATAGTAGAACTGGAGGATATTATATAGTAGAACTGGAGGATATTATATATATAGTAGAACTG
>NW_025745407.1:372261-402261 GCF_021184085.1 Oncorhynchus gorbuscha
TTAATACCAGCTTTACTGACGGTCTATGTGGAATAGATTGAAGTTCAACACAGATTTATAGACAGTCTATGTGGAATAGATTGGAGTTCAACACAGATTTATAGACAGTCTATGTGGAATAGATTGGAGTTCAACACAGATTTATAGACAGTCTATGTGGAATAGATTGAAGTTCAACACAGATTTATAGACAGTCTATGTGGAATAGATTGGAGTTCAACACAGATTTATAGACAGTCTATGTGGAATAGATTGAAGTTCAACACAGATTTATAGACAGTCTATGTGGAATAGATTGTAGTTCACAGATTTATAGACAGTCTATGTGGAATAGACTAAAGTTCAACACAAACTGTTATAAAACACACAGAAAACCTTCTCCAAACAACTCTCAGAGATGTCAGCTAATGCACAAAGCACTTCTGAGCCAATTCTTTTGCACAATGTGAATCCCATATGACACCCTTATTCCCCATATAGTGCACTACTTTTGACCCAAGCCCCCATAGGGCCCTGATGAAAAGTAGTGCACTTACGTAGGGAATAGGGTGCCATATGAGATGCAGAACACACAGTAAATTGAGTGACTGAACTCAGCCGAGAGGGATGAATAAATATTAGATGTGATACGTTTTATAGTGTGGGCTGTGTTTCGTTGGTTGTTTGAGAGCTGTGCTGCCTCGAGAGAGAGAGAGAGAGAGAGAGAGAGAGAGAGAGAGAGAGAGAGAGAGAGAGAGAGAGAGAGAGAGAGAGAGAGAGAGAGAGAGAGAGAGAGAGAGAGAGAGAGAGAGAGAGAGAGAGAGAGAAGAACAAAAGAGTGAGTGATCTTAATGTAAAGCCTGTCTGTATTTCACCTGAGGGGGCCTACAAGGTGTTTCATATCTGCAGCGTTTGTAAAAAGCTTTTTTAAAAAGAGCCTCCTCGACCGCTCTAACTAATCAATATTGAAGAGAGATGGAAGAAAATAAATAAATAAGAATCTTCGTTTACTCAAATGGCCCCCTATTCCCTACGAGGCCCATAGGGCTACAGGCAAAAGTAGTGCATCACGTAGGGAATAGGGTGTGATTTGGGAAGCACCCTAAATAACATTAAAAAAAAAAACATTTCTAGCTCAATATGCACTTATTGATGTGGTGTGTGGATGTATAGCCCTCGGCATTAAGGCTGTAGCAACACTTGTACCATTAAACTGAATTCATCAGCCGAAGAGAAACGTTTTAAAAGAAAGAAGTTTAGCTTCGACAAAAACGAATGTCAGTTACTCTAAGTGTCAAAAACGAAAAGTAGAAGCTGAGAAACGTTAACTGAAGATTGCAAGTTCAAACCCCCAAGCTGACATGGTACAAATCTGTCGTTCTGCCCCTGAGCAGGGCAGTTAACCCCACTGTTCCCAGACCAGTTAACCCACTGTTCCTAGACCAGTTAACCCACTGTTCCTAGACCAGTTAACCCACTGTTCCTAGACCAGTTAACCCACTGTTCCTAGACCAGTTAACCCACTGTTCCTAGACCAGTTAACCCACTGTTCCTAGACCAGTTAACCCACTGTTCCTAGACCAGTTAACCCACTGTTCCTAGACCAGTTAACCCACTGTTCCTAGACCAGTTAACTCCACTGTTCCTAGACCAGTTAACCCCACTGTTCCTAGACCAGTTAACCCACTGTTACTAGACCAGTTAACCCACTGTTCCCAGACCAGTTAACCCACTGTTCCCAGACCAGTTAACCCACTGTTCCTAGACCAGTTAACCCACTGTTCCTAGACCAGTTAACCCACTGTTCCTAGACCAGTTAACCCCACTGTTCCTAGACCAGTTAACCCCACTGTTCCTAGACCAGTTAACCCCACTGTTCCTAGACCAGTTAACCCCACTGTTCCTAGACCAGTTAAACCCACTGTTCCTAGACCAGTTAACCCACTGTTCCTAGACCAGTTAACCCCACTGTTCCTAGACCAGTTAACCCCACTGTTCCTAGACCAGTTAACCCCACTGTTCCTAGACCAGCTAACCCACTGTTCCTAGACCAGTTAACCCACTGTTCCTAGACCAGTTAACCCACTGTTCCTAGACCAGTTAACCCACTGTTCCTAGACCAGTTAACCCACTGTTCCTAGACCAGTTAACCCCACTGTTCCTAGACCAGTTAACCCACTGTTCCTAGACCAGTTAACCCACTGTTCCTAGACCAGTTAACCCACTGTTCCTAGACCAGTTAACCCCACTGTTCCTAGACCAGTTAACCCCACTGTTCCTAGACCAGTTAACCCACTGTTCCTAGACCAGTTAACCCCACTGTTCCTAGACCATTTAACCCCACTGTTCCTAGACCATTTAACCCACTGTTCCTAGACCAGTTAACCCACTGTTCCTAGACCATTTAACCCACTGTTCCTAGACCAGTTAACCCACTGTTCCTAGACCAGTTAACCCACTGTTCCTAGACCAGTTAACCCCACTGTTCCCAGACCAGTTAACCCCACTGTTCCCAGACCAGTTAACCCCACTGTTCCCAGACCAGTTTACCCCACTGTTCCCAGACCAGTTAACCCCACTGTTCCTAGACCAGTTAACCCTACTGTTCCTAGACCAGTTAACCCACTGTTCCTAGACCAGTTAACCCACTGTTCCTAGACCAGTTAACCCACTGTTCCTAGACCAGTTAACCCCACTGTTCCTAGACCAGTTAACCCCACTGTTCCTAGACCAGTTAACCCACTGTTCCTAGACCAGTTAACCCCACTGTTCCTAGACCAGTTAACCCACTGTTCCTAGACCAGTTAACCCACTGTTCCTAGACCAGTTAACCCCACTGTTCCTAGACCAGTTAACCCCACTGTTCCTAGACCAGTTAACCCCACTGTTCCTAGACCAGTTAACCCACTGTTCCTAGACCAGTTAACCCACTCTTCCTAGACCAGTTAACCCACTGTTCCTAGACCAGTTAACCCACTGTTCCTAGACCAGTTAACCCACTGTTCCTAGACCAGTTAACCCACTGTTCCTAGACCAGTTAACCCCACTGTTCCTAGACCAGTTAACCCACTGTTCCTAGACCAGTTAACCCACTGTTCCTAGACCAGTTAACCCATTGTTCCTAGACCAGTTAACCCCACTGTACCTAGACCAGTTAACCTACTGTTCCTAGACCAGTTAACCCACTGTTCCTAGACCAGTTAACCCACTGTTCCTAGACCAGTTAACCCCACTGTTCCTAGACCAGTTAACCCCACTGTACCTAGATCAGTTAACCTACTGTTCCTAGACCAGTTAACCCACTGTTCCTAGACCAGTTAACCCCACTGTTCCTAGACCAGTTAACCCACTGTTCCTAGACCAGTTAACCCCACTGTTCCTAGACCAGTTAACCCCACTGTTCCTAGACCAGTTAACCCCACTGTTCCTAGACCAGTTAACCCCACTGTTCCTAGACCAGTTAACCCCACTGTTCCTAGACCAGTTAACCCACTGTTCCTAGACCAGTTAACCCCACTGTTCCTAGACCAGTTAACCCCACTGTTCCTAGACCAGTTAACCCCACTGTTCCTAGACCAGTTAACCCCACTGTTCCTAGACCAGTTAACCCCACTGTTCCTAGACCAGTTAACCCACTGTTCCTAGACCAGTTAACCCACTGTTCCTAGACCAGTTAACCCACTGTTCCTAGACCAGTTAACCCACTGTTCCTAGACCAGTTAACCCCACTGTTCCTAGACCAGTTAACCCACTGTTCCTAGACCAGTTAACCCACTGTTCCTTGACCAGTTAACCCCACTGTTCCTAGACCAGTTAACCCCACTGTTCCTAGACCAGTTAACCCACTGTTCCTAGACCAGTTAACCCACTGTTCCTTGACCAGTTAACCCCACTGTTCCTAGACCAGTTAACCCACTGTTCCTAGACCAGTTAACCCACTGTTCCTAGACCAGTTAACCCCACTGTTCCTAGACCAGTTAACCCACTGTTCCTAGACCAGTTAACCCCACTGTTCCTAGACCAGTTAACCCACTGTTCCTAGACCAGTTAACCCACTGTTCCTTGACCAGTTAACCCCACTGTTCCTAGACCAGTTAACCCACTGTTCCTAGACCAGTTAACCCCACTGTTCCTAGACCAGTTAACCCCACTGTTCCTAGACCAGTTAACCCCACTGTTCCTAGACCAGTTAACCCCACTGTTCCTAGACCAGTTAACCCCACTGTTCCTAGACCAGTTAACCCCACTGTTCCTAGACCAGTTAACCCCACTGTTCCTAGACCAGTTAACCCAGTTAACCCACTGTTCCTAGACCACTGTTTAACCCCAGTTAACCCCACTGTTCCTAGACCAGTTAACCCCACTGTTCCTAGACCAGTTAACCCCACTGTTCCTAGACCAGTTAACCCCACTGTTCCTAGACCAGTTAACCCCAGTTCCTAGACCAGTTAACCCACTGTTCCTAGACCAGTTAACCCACTGTTCCTAGACCAGTTAACCCACTGTTCCTAGACCAGTTAACCCACTGTTCCTAGACCAGTTAACCCCACTGTTCCTAGACCAGTTAACCCACTGTTCCTAGACCAGTTAACCCACTGTTCCTTGACCAGTTAACCCCACTGTTCCTAGACCAGTTAACCCCACTGTTCCTAGACCAGTTAACCCACTGTTCCTAGACCAGTTAACCCACTGTTCCTTGACCAGTTAACCCCACTGTTCCTAGACCAGTTAACCCACTGTTCCTAGACCAGTTAACCCACTGTTCCTAGACCAGTTAACCCACTGTTCCTAGACCAGTTAACCCACTGTTCCTAGACCAGTTAACCCCACTGTTCCTAGACCAGTTAACCCACTGTTCCTAGACCAGTTAACCCACTGTTCCTAGACCAGTTAACCCCACTGTTCCTAGACCAGTTAACCCACTGTTCCTAGACCAGTTAACCCCACTGTTCCTAGACCAGTTAACCCCACTGTTCCTAGACCAGTTAACCCACTGTTCCTAGACCAGTTAACCCACTGTTCCTAGACCAGTTAACCCCACTGTTCCTAGACCAGTTAACCCACTGTTCCTAGACCAGTTAACCCCACTGTTCCTAGACCAGTTAACCCACTGTTCCTAGACCAGTTAACCCACTGTTCCTAGACCAGTTAACCCCACTGTCCCTAGACCAGTTAACCCACTGTACCTAGGCCGTCATTGAAAATAAGAATTTGTTCTTAACTGACCTCGTTAAATAAAGGTAAAATAAATAAATAAATAAAATAAAAAATAAAAGAAGTCCTGACTTCTAGGTTCTCTTTTCCCCCGTATAAAACACAAAACATTACTCTGTTACCCTGAACCCCAATATTACTCTGTTACTCTGTTACCCTGATCCCCAATATTACTCTGTTACTCTGTTACCCTGATCCCCAATATTATTTCATCACTCTGTTACTCTGTTACTCTGTCGAAACCATTTCTGTCTCTGGTCTCGAAAATAGTTTTTTTTTTCTCACCAAAAAGTTCTGGACAAAACTTCTCAATTTCCCAAAAGTTCAAAAACCTTTAATGCTGTCATCATTTTTCTCCCTCCTTTACCCACCTCTCCACCTACAACTTCTCCCTGTCTCCCTCGCCCCTCCACCTCTACCCCTTCTCTCTTCCACCTCTCCTCCCCTCTCTCCTCCTCAACCTCCATCATGTCTTCCCCCTCTCCAACACCCCCCAACTTCTCCCTCTCTCCTCATCCCCAACCCCCTCTTCTTCCTATAATAATAATATATGCCATTTAGCAGACGCTTTTATCCAAAGCGACTTACAGTCATGTGTGCATACATTCTACGTATGGGTGGTCCCGGGGATCGAACCCACTACCCTGGCGTTACAAGCGCCATGCTCTACCAACTGAGCTACAGAAGGACCTCTCTTCTCCTCTCTACCCCCCTTCTCCCCCTCTCACCGTCTTTTCCTAACCCCCTCTCTCCCTCCCTTCCCCCCTCTCTCCCTCTCTTCTCCTCCACCCCCCTCCCTCCCACCCTCTCTCTCTCCCTCCCTCCCTCTCTCTCCCTCTCTTCTCCTCCACCCCCCCACTTCTCCCCTCTCCCCCACCTCTCTCCCTCTCTTCTCCTTACCCCCTCCCTCCCACTCCCCCTCCCACCCTCTCTCTCTCCCTCCCTCCCTCTCTCTCCCTCTCTTCTCCTAAACCTTTCCCTCTCCCCCTTCTCTCTCCCTCTTCTCCTAACCCTCCCCCTCTCTCCTCCTCCACCTCCCCTTTCTCTCTCCCCTCTTCTCTCTTATCCTCTCTTCTCCTTACCCTTCCCCCCTCCCTCCCTCTCTCTCTCCCTCTCCCTCTCTCCTCCTCCACCTCCCCTTTCTCTCTCCCCTCTTCTCTCTTATCCTCTCTTCTCCTTACCCTTCCCCCCTCCCTCCCTCTCTCTCTCCCTCTCTCCTCCTCCACCTCCCCTTTCTCTCTCCCCTCTTCTCTCTTATCCTCTCTTCTCCTTACCCTTCCCCCCTCTCCTCCTCCACCTACCCTCTCTCTCTCCCCTCTTCTCTCTTCTCCTTCCCCTTCCCCCTCTCTCTCCCTCTCTTCTCCTAACCCTTCACCCCTCATGTCAAGCCCCATTAGGTCTGATGAAACGGTCTGGTCTTAATATTTGGTGGAATCTGGTATGAATGTATTGTAAAGTTTTTTAAATGTGTAAGTGCTTTCATTTTGCCGGACCCCAGGAAGAGTAGCTGCTGCCTCGACAGGAACCATAATAAATACAAACACAAATACCAGGAGGAAGAGGAGGAGGAGAGGTAGAAGAAAGAGGAGAAGAAGAACACGTTGGAAAACAATGAGGTTCCTTGCATTGTCTCAGTAACTACAACCCATCACAGCATCTCTGTGTCCTATCATGTTCATCTCTCTGTCCTTATCACAGCATCTCTGTGTCCTATCACAGCATCTCTCTGTCCTTATCACAGCATCTCTCTGTCCTATCACAGCTTCTCTCTGTCCTATCACAGCATCTCTCTGTCCTATCACAACAACTCTCTGTCCTATCACAGCATCTCTCTGTCCTATCACAACATCTCTGTCCTTATCACAGCATCTCTCTGTCCTATCACAGCATCTCTCTGTCCTTATCACAGCATCTCTCTGTCCTATCACAGCATCTCTCTGTCCTTATCACAGCTTCTCTCTGTCCTTATCACAGCTTCTCTCTGTCCTATTATGTTCATCTCTCTGTCCTATCACAGCATCTCTCTGTCCTATCACAGCATCTCTCTGTCCTATCACAGCATCTCTCTGTCCTATCACAGCATCTCTCTGTTCTATCACAGCATCTCTCTGTCCTATCACAGCCTCTCTCTGTCCTATCACAGCATCTCTCTGTCCTATCACAGCATCTCTCTGTCCTATCACAGCATCTCTCTGTCCTATCACAACATCTCTCTGTCCTATCACAGCATCTCTCTGTCCTATCACAGCATCTCTCTGTCCTATCATGTTCCAGATCAGACTGACTTCATCTCCCCTCCTCTCACACATGTGTCTTACTATTGCCTCTCAAGTCTATGAGTAGACATGACAAATAGTTAGTGTGTGTGTGCATGCTCTGTGTGTGTGTTCAGTGATTTATCACCAGCGTACTGGTAATCAATGTGTATCTGCTAGGTGTGGTGATTGATACTATGGAGTACTGGATAGATGGATTGGGACCTCTATCTGGTGTCAGGTCACACTCTCTCTCACACACACACACACGCACACGCACACGCACACACACACACACACGCACGCACACACACGCGAGTGTTTATATTCAACACTGTCACTGTTTTTATTTAACACTATTACAAAACGAGCTTCTCCGTACTTCCTCTGTGCTGGTCTATGATGTCACAGTAGTCTATGATGTCACAGTAGTCTATGATGTCACAGTAGTCTATGATGTCACAGTAGTCTATGATGTCACAGTAGTCTATGATGTCACAGTAGTCTATGATGTCACAGTAGTCTATGATGTCACAGTAGTCTATGATGTCACAGTAGTCTATGGTGTCACAGTCAGTGTATAATTCACCAACCCAAACCCTATTACCTAGATAGTGCACATCTTTTGATCAGAGCTCTGGGTCACGGTCTAGTGCAACATGTAAAGGAATAACGTGCCATTTTGGACAAAGCCTGGCTTTGTAACCCAGGTTAGGAGTCTCCTGATGGGGACATTATTAACGTAGATAGAGACATCCATTACCCTGGAATGTCTCATACTAGGTGCTGATGGACAGCAACCGTATCACAGCAGCTATCTGACACACCCAGGAGCAGACAGAAACACACAAGGGACACGCAGAAACACACACACACACACACACACACACACACACACACACACACACACACACACACACACACACACACACACACACACACACACACACACACACACACACACACACACACACACACACACAGTTTTCTACAAATCTAAATGACAGTAATCTCTGTAATAATGGGACAAGGATGGCAGAAGGAGATGATTCCTCCTCAGAGAGAACAAAGGTTCTGTTATTAACAACTTGGGTCTCGTCAATTTCTATAAATCTCTGTTTCAGAAACATAGACTTTATTCATGTCATTGAGGTAGTTTTCCCATTTCAATACACATCCAAATGAAGGCTGTTAATTCAGCTGGTGATGGAATGTGACCACACAGACTACACAGACTACACAGACCACACAGACTACAGACCACACAGACTACACGGACTACACAGACTACACGGACCACACGGACCACACGGACCACACAGACTACAGACCACACAGACTACACAGACTACACAGACTACACGGACTACACAGACCACACAGACTACAGACCACACAGACTACAGACCACACAGACCACACGGACTACAGACCACACAGACCACACGGACCACACGGACCACACAGACTACAGACCACACAGACCACACAGACCACACAGACTACACAGACCACACAGACTACAGACCACACAGACCACACAGACCACACAGACTACAGACCACACAGACCACACAGACTACACAGACTACACAGACCACACAGACTACAGACCACACAGACCACACAGACCACACAGACTACACAGACCACAGACTACAGACCACACAGACCACACAGACTACACAGACCACACAGACTACACAGACTACAGACCACACAGACCACACAGACTACACAGACCACACAGACTACAGACCACACAGAGTACACAGACCACACAGACTACAGACCACACAGAGTACACAGACCACACAGACTACACAGACCACACAGACTACACAGACTACACAGACTACACAGACTACACAGACCACACAGACTACAGACCACACAGACTACAGACCACACAGACTACAGACCACACAGACTACAGACCACACAGACCACAGAGACCACACAGACTACACAGACCACACAGACTACAGACCACACAGAGTACACAGACCACACAGAGTACACAGACCACACAGACCACACAGACTACAGACTACACAGACCACACAGACTACAGACTACACAGACCACACAGACTACAGACCACACAGACTACAGACCACACAGACTACAGACCACACAGACCACACAGACTACAGACCACACAGAGTACACAGACCACACAGACCACACAGACTACAGACTACACAGACCACACAGACTACACAGACCACACAGACTACAGACCACACAGACTACACAGACCACACAGAGTACACAGACCACACAGACTACACAGACCACACAGACTACACAGACTACACAGACCACACAGACTACAGACCACACAGACTACAGACCACACAGACTACAGACCACACAGACCACAGAGACCACACAGACTACAGACCACACAGACCACAGAGACCACACAGACTACAGACCACAGACCACACAGACCACAGACCACTGACCACACAGACCACAGAGACCACACAGACTACAGACCACACAGACCACACAGACAATAGACCACACAGACCACAGAGACCACACAGACTACAGACCACACAGACCACACAGACTACAGACCACACAGACCACAGAGACCACACAGACTACAGACCACACAGACCACAGAGACCACACAGACTACAGACCACACAGACTACAGACCACACAGACCACAGAGACCACACAGACTACAGACCACACAGACCACACAGACTACAGACCACACAGACCACAGAGACCACACAGACTACAGACCACACAGACCACACAGACTACAGACCACACAGACCACACAGACTACAGACCACACAGACCACACAGACCACACAGAGATTCCTGATGAAAATTAGAAAATCTAGCTAAATCTGGTGCAATGGCATGTTGTATCCCTGACAAATAAATAAATAAACACATAAATAAACACATAAATAAACAAATAAACACATAAATAAACACATAAATAAACAAATACATAAATAAACAAATACATAAATAAACAAATACATAAATAAACAAACACATAAATAAACAAATAAACACATAAATAAACACATAAATAAACAAATACATAAATAAACAAATACATAAATCAACACATAAATCAACACATAAATAAACACATAAATAAATAAATAAACACATAAATAAACAAATACATACATAATTAAACAGATAAATAAGCACATAAATCAACACATAAATAAACACATAAATAAACAAATAAACACATAAATAAACACATAAATAAACAAATACATAAATAAACAAATACATAAATAAACAAATACATAAATAAACAAATACATAAATAAACAAACACATAAATAAACAAATAAACACATAAATAAACACATAAATAAACAAATACATAAATAAACAAATACATAAATCAACACATAAATCAACACATAAATAAACAAATACATACATAATTAAACAGATAAATAAGCACATAAATCAACACATAAATAAACACATAAATAAACACATAAATAAACAAACACATAAATAAACAAATAATTCAATAATCAAATACAAT
Organism: Oncorhynchus gorbuscha; assembly: GCF_021184085.1. Taxonomy (NCBI): domain Eukaryota; kingdom Metazoa; phylum Chordata; class Actinopteri; order Salmoniformes; family Salmonidae; genus Oncorhynchus; species Oncorhynchus gorbuscha. The sequence goes on from NW_025745407.1 coordinate 383,260, forward strand.
GTATTTCCACAACGTGTAGCGTTGGGAGCGGAGAGAGCTTCTCCAAAACTAGTTCACTTTATTTTAGTAGCAATGGTTGCTGCTTTCACGTGAGTTTTACCACCATGAGAAACACATGGCTCTTAAATGTTACACACACACGCACACACACACACACACACACACACACACACACACACACACACACTGATTGTCTTTGACCGAGACTCTGTCTCACACGTCCCCCTCCCCGCCCCCATAACAAAACACAACACAGTATCATTTCTCAGGACATGTTCTCCACCTCTGTTCTGATTGAGATAGATTTCACATGAGGATCAACACTTTGAAACTGAGTCTGTGACCTGAGGGGGCCGAGTGTTCCTACACAGAGAGAAAGATGAGACGGACGGAGGGGAAGGAGAGAAGATGAAGAGGAGGAAGAGGAATAGAGGGAAAGGAGAGAGATGAAGAGGAGGAAGAGGAATAGAGGGAAGGAGAGAGATGAAGAGGAGGAAGAGGAATAGAGGGAAAGGAGAGAGATGAAGAGGAGGAAGAGGAATAGAGGGAAAGGAGAGAGATGAAGAGGAGGAAGAGGAATAGAGGGGAAGGAGAGAGATGAAGAGGAGGAAGAGGAATAGAGGGAAAGGAGAGAGATGAAGAGGAGGAAGAGGAATAGAGGGGAAGGAGAGAGATGAAGAGGAGGAAGAGGAATAGAGGGAAAGGAGAGAGATGAAGAGGAAGGAGAGAAGTGTGGTTGTGTGTGTGTGTGTGTGTGTGTGTGTGTGTGTGTGTGTGTGTGTGTGTGTGTGTGTGTGTGTGTGTGTGTGTGTGTGTGTGTGTGTGTGTGTGTGTGTGTGTGTGTGTGTGTGTGTGTGTGTGTGTGTCCGTTCCGTGGCCAGTCTGTGACTGATTTCTCTGTCTGTGGCCTGAGGAGGCCTGGCGCTACGAGAAACCACTTCCCACAACAAGAGCACACAGGTGGGAAAGGGCCCGTCACTGTAGTCTAAACTGACACGCTCACCTTCAGAGAGTCACTCTTTATGAAACACACACCCATCACCTGATGGGAACATGGAACGGACACACACACACACTACAAGGGTTTGAAGTGACACCTGCCTCGTAAGCGTGGTTGATGTTGACCATTGATATAGTGGCTTTGTGTGTGTGTGTGTGTGTGTGTGTGTGTGTGTGTGTGTGTGTGTGTGTGTGTGTGTGTGTGTGTGTGTGTGTGTGTGTGTGTGTGTTGTATTGGGGCCCTGTTCACTATGTAGTGTTATAGACCAGGGCCCTGTTCACTATGTAGTGTTATAGACCAGGGCCCTGTTCACTATGTAGTGTTATAGACCAGGGCCCTGTTCACTATGTAGTGTTATAGACCAGGGCCCTGTTCACTATGTAGTGTTATAGACCAGGGCCCTGTTCACTATGTAGTGTTATAGACCAGGGCCCCCTGTTCACTATGTAGTGTTATAGACCAGGGCCCTGTTCACTATGTAGTGTTATAGACCAGGGCCCCTGTTCAGGGCCCTGTTCACTATGTAGTGTTATAGACCAGGGCCCTGTTCACTATGTAGTGTTATAGACCAGGGCCCTGTTCACTATGTAGTGTTATAGACCAGGGCCCTGTTCACTATGTAGTGTTATAGACCAGGGCCCTGTTCACTATGTAGTGTTATAGACCAGGGCCCTGTTCACTATGTAGTGTTATAGACCAGGGCCCTGTTCACTATGTAGTGTTATAGACCAGGGCCCTGTTCACTATGTAGTGTTATAGACCAGGGCCCTGTTCACTATGTAGTGTTATAGACCAGGGCCCTGTTCACTATGTAGTGTTATAGACCAGGGCCCTGTTCACTATGTAGTGTTATAGACCAGGGCCCTGTTCACTATGTAGTGTTATAGACCAGGGCCCTGTTCACTATGTAGTGTTATAGACCAGGGCCCTGTTCACTATGTAGTGTTATAGACCAGGGCCCTGTTCACTATGTATGCTTTAGACCAGGGCCCTGTTATAGACCAGGGCCCTGTTCACTATGTAGACCAGGGTGTTATAGACCAGGGCCCTGTTCACTATGTAGTGTTATAGACCAGGGCCCTGTTCACTATGTAGTGTTATAGACCAGGGCCCTGTTCACTATGTAGTGTTATAGACCAGGGCCCTGTTCACTATGTAGTGTTATAGACCAGGGCCCTGTTCACTATGTAGTGTGTTATAGACCAGGGCCCTGTTCACTATGTATGTAGACCAGGGCCCTGTTATAGACCAGGGCCCTGTTCACTATGTAGTGTTATAGACCAGGGCCCTGTTCACTATGTAGTGTTATAGACCAGGGCCCTGTTCACTATGTAGTGTTATAGTTATAGGCCCACCAGGGCCCTGTTCACTATGTAGTGTTATAGACCAGGGCCCTGTTCACTATGTAGTGTTATAGACCAGGGCCCTGTTCACTATGTAGTGTTATAGACCAGGGCCCTGTTCACTATGTAGTGTTATAGACCAGGGCCCTGTTCACTATGTAGACCAGTGTTTATAGACCAGGGCCCTGTTCACTATGTGTAGACCAGGGTGTTCTGTTTAGACCAGGGCCCTGTTCACTTTAGACCAGGGCCCTGTTCACTATGTAGTGTTATAGACCAGGGCCCTGTTCACTATGTAGTGTTATAGACCAGGGCCCTGTTCACTATGTAGTGTTCTGCTTTAGACCAGGGCCCTGTTCACTATGTAGTGTATTGCTTTAGACCAGGGCCCTGTTCACTATGTAGTGTATTGCTTTAGACCAGGGCCCTGAGCCCCTAGACCAGGGTGTTCACTATGTAGTGTTCTGCTTTAGACCAGGGCCCTGAGCCCCTAGTGCACTATGTAGTGTATTGCTTTAGACCAGGGCCCTGAGCCCCTAGTGCACTATGTAGTGTTCTGCTTTAGACCAGGGCCCTGTTCACTATGTAGTGTTATAGACCAGGGCCCTGTTCACTATGTAGTGTGAGCCCCTAGTGCACTATGTAGTGTATTGCTTTAGACCAGGGCCCTGTTCACTATGTAGTGTATTACTTTAGACCAGGGCCCTGAGCCCCTAGTGCACTATGTAGTGTATTGCTTTAGACCAGGGCCCTGAGCCCCTAGTGCACTATGTAGTGTATTGCTTTAGACCAGGGCCCTGAGCCCCTAGTGCACTATGTAGTGTATTGCTTTAGACCAGGGCCCTGCGCCCCTAGTGCACTATGTAGTGTATTGCTTTAGACCAGGGCCCTGAGCCCCTAGTGCACTATGTAGTGTATTGCTTTAGACCAGGGCCCTGAGCCCCTAGTGCACTATGTAGTGTATTGCTTTAGACCAGGGCCCTGTTCACTATGTAGTGTATTGCTTTAGACCAGGGCCCTGAGCCCCTAGTGCACTATGTAGTGTATTGCTTTAGACCAGGGCCCTGAGCCCCTAGTGCACTATGTAGTGTTCTGCTTTAGACCAGGGCCCTGAGCCCCTAGTGCACTATGTAGTGTATTGCTTTAGACCAGGGCCCTGAGCCCCTAGTGCACTATATAGGCAACAGGGTGCCATTTGAGGCACTAACAATGTCCATCTTCCAGCTGTTTTTGTCTGTAATGAAACTGGACAGGACATTACCATCTAAACCAGGACCAAAGGAAACACAGGTTAGTTTGTCCTCAGGCTGTGACTTGATTTAAATAGATCGGGCTTCCTATGGATTCATGAATAATCTGTAATGAAACTGGACAGGACATTACCATCTAAACCAGGACCACACAGGTTAGTTTGTCCTCACACACACACACACACACACACACACACACACACACACACACACACACACACACACACACACACACACACACACACACACACACACACACACACACACACACACACACACACAGTACTAATCCGGTCTAGTTAATCTAACATGGGATAGGTTTTACCCCTCTAGCTAGATGTATGGTTATTATCTATAACCTCTGATATCTGAGCCTGCCTCAGTGCTGTGTGTGTGTTTCAGGGTGTGTGTGTGTGTGTGTTTCAGGGTGTGTGTGTGTGTGTGTGTTTCAGGGTGTGTGTGTGTGTGTTTCAGGGTGTGTGTGTTTCAGGGTGTGTGTGTTTCAGGGTGTGTGTGTGTTTCAGGGTGTGTGTGTGTTTCAGGGTGTGTGTGTGTTTCAGTGTGTGTGTGTGTTTCAGGGTGTGTGTGTGTCAGGGTGTGTGTGTCAGGGTGTGTGTGTCAGGGTGTGTGTGTGTTTCAGGGTGTGTGTGTTTCAGGGTGTGTGTGTGTTTCAGGGTGTGTGTGTGTTTCAGGGTGTGTGTGTTTCAGGGTGTGTGTGTTTCAGGGTGTGTGTGTTTCAGGGTGTGTGTGTGTTTCAGGGTGTGTGTGATTCAGGGTGTGTGTGTTTCAGGGTGTGTGTGTGTTTCAGGGTGTGTGTGTTTCAGGGTGTGTGTGTGTTTCAGGGTGTGTGTGTTTCAGGGTGTGTGTGTGTTCCAGGGTGTGGGTGTGTGTGTGTTCCAGGGTGTGTGTGTTTCAGGGTGTGTGTGTTTCAGTGTGTGTGTGTTTCAGGGTGTGTGTGTGTTTCAGGGTGTGTGTGTGTTTCAGGGTGTGTGTGTTTCAGGGTGTGAGTGTTTCAGGGTGTGAGTGTTTCAGGGTGTGAGTGTGTCAGGGTGTGTGTGTTTCAGGGTGTGTGTGTTTCAGGGTGTGTGTGTGTTTCAGGGTGTGTGTGTTTCAGGGTGTGTGTTTCAGAGTGTGTGTGTTTCAGAGTGTGTGTGTTTCAGTGTGTGTGTGTGTCAGGGTGTGAGTGTGTCAGGGTGTGTGTGTTTCAGGGTGTGTGTGTTTCAGGGTGTGTGTGTGTTTCAGGGTGTGTGTGTTTCAGTGTGTGTGTTTCAGAGTGTGTGTGTTTCAGAGTGTGTGTGTTTCAGTGTGTGTGTGTTTCAGGGTGTGTGTGTTTCAGGGTGTGTGTGTTTCAGGGTGTGTGTGTTTCAGTGTGTGTGTTTCAGGGTGTGTGTTTCAGGGTGTGTGTGTTTCAGGGTGTGTGTGTGTTTCAGGGTGTGTGTGTTTCAGGGTGTGTGTGTTTCAGGGTGTGTGTGTTTCAGGGTGTGTGTGTTTCAGGGTGTGTGTGTTTCAGGGTGTGTGTGTGTCAGGGTGTGTGTGTTTCAGGGTGTGTGTGTGTGTAGTTTCCCCTGTCACAGTGTGTCCGGTGGTTAGTTAGAGGTTAAAGCCCCTGTCACAGTGTGTCCGGTGGTTAGTTAGAGGTTAAAGCCCCTGTCACAGTGTGTCCGGTGGTTAGTTAGAGGTTAAAGCCCCTGTCACAGTGTGTCCGGTGGTTAGTTAGAGGTTAAAGCCCCTGTCACAGTGTGTCCGGTGGTTAGTTAGAGGTTAAAGCCCCTGTCACAGTGTGTCCGGTGGTTAGTTAGAGGTTAAAGCCCCTGTCACAGTGTGTCCGGTGGTTAGTTAGAGGTTAAAGCCCCTGTCACAGTGTGTCCGGTGGTTAGTTAGAGGTTAAAGCCCCTGTCACAGTGTGTGTCCGGTGGTTAGTTAGAGGTTAAAGTCCCCTGTTCACAGTGTGTCCGGTGGTTAGTTAGAGGTTAAAGCCCCTGTCACAGTGTGTCCGGTGGTTAGTTAGAGGTTAAAGCCCCTGTCACAGTGTGTCCGGTGGTTAGTTAGAGGTTAAAGCCCCTGTCACAGTGTGTCCGGTGGTTAGTTAGAGGTTAAAGCCCCTGTCACAGTGTGTCCGTGGTTAGTTAGAGGTTAAAGCCCCTGTCACAGTGTGTCCGGTGGTTAGTTAGAGGTTAAAGCCCCTGTCACAGTGTGTCCGGTGGTTAGTTAGAGGTTAAAGCCCCTGTCACAGTGTGTCCGGTGGTTAGTTAGAGGTTAAAGCCCCTGTCACAGTGTGTCCGGTGGTTAGTTAGAGGTTAAAGCCCCTGTCACAGTGTGTCCGGTGGTTAGTTAGAGGTTAAAGCCCCTGTCACAGTGTGTCCGGTGGTTAGTTAGAGGTTAAAGCCCCTGTCACAGTGTGTCCGGTGGTTAGTTAGAGGTTAAAGCCCCTGTCACAGTGTGTCCGGTGGTTAGTTAGAGGTTAAAGCCCCTGTCACAGTGTGTCCGGTGGTTAGTTAGAGGTTAAAGCCCCTGTCACAGTGTGTCCGGTGGTTAGTTAGAGGTTAAAGCCCCTGTCACAGTGTGTCCGGTGGTTAGTTAGAGGTTAAAGCCCCTGTCACAGTGTGTCCGGTGGTTAGTTAGAGGTTAAAGCCCCTGTCACAGTGTGTCCGGTGGTTAGTTAGAGGTTAAAGCCCCTGTCACAGTGTGTCCGGTGGTTAGTTGGTTAAAGCCCCTGTAGTGTGTCCGGTGGTTAGTTAAGGTTAAAGCCCCTGTCACAGTGTGTCCGGTGGTTAGTTAGAGGTTAAAGCCCCTGTCACAGTGTGTCCGGTGGTTAGTTAGAGGTTAAAGCCCCTGTCACAGTGTGTCCGGTGGTTAGTTAGAGGTTAAAGCCCCTGTCACAGTGTGTCCGGTGGTTAGTTAGAGGTTAAAGCCCCCCTGTCACAGTGTGTCCGGTGGTTAGTTAGAGGTTAAAGCCCCTGTCACAGTGTGTCCGGTGGTTAGTTAGAGGTTAAAGTCCCCCTGTCACAGTGTGTCCGGTGGTTAGTTAGGTGGGTTAAAGCCCCTGTCACAGTGTGTCCGGTGGTTAGTTAGAGGTTAAAGCCCCTGTCACAGTGTGTCCGGTGGTTAGTTAGAGGTTAAAGCCCCTGTCACAGTGTGTCCGGTGGTTAGTTAGAGGTTAAAGCCCCTGTCACAGTGTGTCCGGTGGTTAGTTAGAGGTTAAAGCCCCTGTCACAGTGTGTCCGGTGGTTAGTTAGAGGTTAAAGCCCCTGTCACAGTGTGTCCGGTGGTTAGTTGGTTAAAGCCCCTGTCACAGTGTGTCCGGTGGTTAGTTAGAGGTTAAAGCCCCTGTCACAGTGTGTCCGGTGGTTAGTTAGAGGTTAAAGCCCCTGTCACAGTGTGTCCGGTGGTTAGTTAGAGGTTAAAGCCCCTGTCACAGTGTGTCCGGTGGTTAGTTAGAGGTTAAAGCCCCTGTCACAGTGTGTCCGGTGGTTAGTTAGAGGTTAAAGCCCCTGTCACAGTGTGTCCGGTGGTTAGTTAGAGGTTAAAGCCCCTGTCACAGTGTGTCCGGTGGTTAGTTAGAGGTTAAAGCCCCTGTCACAGTGTGTCCGTGGTTAGTTAGAGGTTAAAGCCCCTGTCACAGTGTGTCCGGTGGTTAGTTAGAGGTTAAAGCCCCTGTCACAGTGTGTCCGGTGGTTAGTTAGAGGTTAAAGCCCCTGTCACAGTGTGTCCGGTGGTTAGTTAGAGGTTAAAGCCCCTGTCACAGTGTGTCCGGTGGTTAGTTAGAGGTTAAAGCCCCTGTCACAGTGTGTCCGGTGGTTAGTTAGAGGTTAAAGCCCCTGTCACAGTGTGTCCGGTGGTTAGTTAGAGGTTAAAGCCCCTGTCACAGTGTGTCCGGTGGTTAGTTAGAGGTTAAAGCCCCTGTCACAGTGTGTCCGGTGGTTAGTTAGAGGTTAAAGCCCCTGTCACAGTGTGTCCGGTGGTTAGTTAGAGGTTAAAGCCCCTGTCACAGTGTGTCCGGTGGTTAGTTAGAGGTTAAAGCCCCTGTCACAGTGTGTCCGGTGGTTAGTTAGAGGTTAAAGCCCCTGTCACAGTGTGTCCGGTGGTTAGTTAGAGGTTAAAGCCCCTGTCACAGTGTGTCCGGTGGTTAGTTAGAGGTTAAAGCCCCTGTCACAGTGTGTCCGCTGGTTAGTTAGAGGTTAAAGCCCCTGTCACAGTGTGTCCGCTGGTTAGTTAGAGGTTAAAGCCCCTGTCACAGTGTGTCCGGTGGTTAGTTAGAGGTTAAAGCCCCTGTCACAGTGTGTCCGGTGGTTAGTTAGAGGTTAAAGCCCCTGTCACAGTGTGTCCGGTGGTTAGTTAGAGGTTAAAGCCCCTGTCACAGTGTGTCCGGTGGTTAGTTAGAGGTTAAAGCCCCTGTCACAGTGTGTCCGGTGGTTAGTTAGAGGTTAAAGCCCCTGTCACAGTGTGTCCGGTGGTTAGTTAGAGGTTAAAGCCCCTGTCACAGTGTGTCCGCTGGTTAGTTAGAGGTTAAAGCCCCTGTCACAGTGTGTCCGGTGGTTAGTTAGAGGTTAAAGATTCCATTGATCAGGTTAATTGGTTTTGATTGGTTCTGGTTGCACCGTGTGAAAGTAGCACACGCTAGCTAGGAGTGGTTACCTGACTGGTGGTCATAGGAGTGGTTATAGGAGTGGTTACCTGACTGGTGGTCATAGGAGGGGTTACCTGACTGGTGGTCATAGGAGTGGTGATAGGAGTGGTTACCTGACTGGTGGTCATAGGAGTGGTTACCTGACTGGAGGTCATAGGAGTGGTGATAGGGGTGGTTACCTGACTGGTGGTCATTGGAGTGGTTACCTGACTGGTGGTCATAGGAGTGGTCATAGGAGTGGTTACCTGACTGGTGGTCATAGGAGTGGTTACCTGACTGGTGGTCATAGGAGTGGTTACCTGACTGGTGGTCATAGGAGTGGTCATAGGAGTGGTTACCTGACTGGTGGTCATAGGAGTGGTTACCTGACTGGTGGTCATAGGAGTGGTCATAGGAGTGGTTACCTGACTGGTGGTCATAGGAGTGGTTACCTGACTGGTGGTCATAGGAGTGGTTACCTGACTGGTGGTCATAGGAGTGGTTACCTGACTGGTGGTCATAGGAGTGGTCATAGGAGTGGTTACCTGACTGGTGGTCATAGGAATGGTTACCTGACTGGTGGTCATAGGAGTGGTTACCTGACTGGTGGTCATAGGAGTGGTTTACCTGACTGGTGGTCATTGGAGTGGTCATAGGAGTGGTTACCTGACTGGTGGTCATAGGAGTGGTTACCTGACTGGTGGTCATAGGAGTGGTTACCTGACTGGTGGTCATAGGAGTGGTTTACCTGACTGGTGGTCATAGGAGTGGTCATAGGAGTGGTTACCTGTCTGGTGGTCATAGGAGTGGTTTACCTGACTGGTGGTCATAGGAGTGGTCATAGGAGTGGTTTACCTGACTGGTGGTCATAGGAGTGGCTACCTGTCTGGTGGTCATAGGAGGGGTTACCTGACTGGTGGTCATAGGAGTGGTTACCTGACTGGTGGTCATAGGAGTGGCTACCTGACTGGTGGTCATAGGAGTGGTTACCTGACTGGTGGTCATAGGAGTGGCTCCCTGACTGGTGGTCATAGGAGTGGCTCCCTGACTGGTGGTCATAGGAGTGGTTACCTGACTGGTGGTCATAGGAGTGGTTACCTGTCTGGTGGTCATAGGAGTGGTTACCTGACTGGTGGTCATAGGAGTGGCTCCCTGACTGGTGGTCATAGGAGTGGCTCCCTGACTGGTGGTCATAGGAGTGGCTCCCTGACTGGTGGTCATAGGAGTGGTTACCTGACTGGAGGTCATAGGAGTGGTCATATGAGTGGTTACCTGACTGGTGGTCATAGGAGTGGTTACCTGACTGGTGGTCATAGGAGTGGTTACCTGACTGGTGGTCATAGGAGTGGTTACCTGACTGGTGGTCATAGGAGTGGTTACCTGACTGGTGGTCATAGGAGTGGTTACCTGACTGGTGGTCATAGGAGTGGCTCCCTGACTGGTGGTCATAGGAGTGGTTAGTTTAGAATCCTCTATCTTTCATGACAATAGTTTAGAATCCTCTATCTTTCATGTTCCCCTCCATAATGCTGTAACCTTCATTACACCCATATAGTACATTCCTACTAGAACTCTGTGCCCTCTCTATTACCATTCTCTATTACTGTCCTATTCTCTGTCCTCTCTTTAATTCTCTGTCCTCTCTTTAATTCTCTGTCCTCTCTTTAATTCTCTGTCCTCTCTTTAATTCTCTGTCCTCTCTTTAATTCTCTGTCCTCTCTTTAATTCTCTGTCCTCTCTTTAATTCTCTGTCCTCTCTTTAATTCTCTGTCCTCTCTTTAATTCTCGGCCCTCTCTTTAATTCTCTGTCCTCTCTTTAATTCTCTGTCCTCTCTTTAATTCTCTGTCCTCTCTTTAATTCTCTGTCCTCTCTTTAATTCTCTGTCCTCTCTCTACTTGTCACGTTCTGACCTTAGTTCCTTTGTTTTTGTCTGTGTTTTAGTATGGTCGGGGGCGTGAGTTGGGGTGGGCAGTCTATGTTTGTTTTTCTATGTTGGTTTTTGTGTTCGGCCTGGTATGGTTCTCAATCAGAGGCAGGTGCCAATTGTTGTCCCTGATTGAGAATCATACTTAGGTAGCCTAGGTTTCACTTTTGGTTTGTGGGTCTAGTGGTTAGAGTGTAGGAACGGCAGGTAACCTAATGATTGGAGCGTTGGACTAGTAACCAAAAGGTTGCTAGATCGAATCCCTGAGCCGACAAGTTAAAAATCAGTCGTTCTGTTTGTTTCCGTGTGAGTGTTTGGGCCACGGTACTGTTTCGGTTTTGTAAATTCACGTTGTCATTTATTGTTTAGTGTCAGGTAGGAGACTTGAGCCAACTCCCCGTGCTTACCGGAGAGCGAGAGGGACCGGGTCGTGTTATGCGGTGGAGCGCATGGTGTCAGCTCCTCATATCTGCCGGGCTAGAGTGGGCATCGAGCCAGGTGCCATGAAGCCGGCTCTACGCATCTGGTCCCCAGTGCGTCTCCTTGGGCCGGCGTACATGGCACCAGCCTTGCGCATGGTGTCCCCGGTTCACCAGCACAGCCCATTGCGGGCTATTCCACCTCGCCGCACTGGCCTGGCTACCGGGAGCATTCAACCAGGTAAGGTTGGGCAGGCTCGGTGCTCAAGAGCTCCAGTGCGCCTGCACGGTCCGGTCTATCTGGTGCCATCTCCACGCACCAGCCCTCTGGTGGCAGCCCCCCGCACCAGGCTGTCTCTCCATCTCTTCCCTACAGGGGATCCAGCCTGTCCAGCGCTGCCAGAGCCTTCCTCCTGCCCAGCGCTGCCAGAGTCTCCCGTCTGTCCCGAGCCACCGGAGTCTCCCGTCTGTCCTGAGCCGCCAGAGCTGCCAGTCTGTCCTGAGCCGCCAGTCTGTCCTGAGCCGCCAGAGCCGCCAGTCTGTCCTGAGCCGCCAGTCTGTCCTGAGCCGCCAGTCTGTCCTGAGCCGCCAGAGCCGCCAGCCAGCCAGGAGCCGCCAGCCAGCCAGGAGCTGGCAGAGCCGCCAGCCAGCCAGGAGCCGCCAGAGCCTTCAGCCAGCCAGCCAGGAGCTGACCGTCCTCTCTTTAATTGTCTGTCCCTTCTTTAATTCTCTCTCCCATCTCATATCTTCCCAATCTGTCTCTGTTTTACACTCTTCCACTTTCTTACTGCCTCACCAGTATCTCTTGTTCTCATTCCCGCCCTCTCTCTCTAATTATGAGTAATTGTCACTGCAGGCTCAGAGAACAATCACTTCTGTGGTGGTCACACACACACACACACACACACACACACACACACACACACACACACACACACACACACACACACACACACACACACACACACACACACACACACACACACACACACACACACACACACACACACACACACACACACACACACACACACACACACACACACACACACACACACACACACACACCACACACACACGGGACTGGTCTATGAGGAGAAGAGAGGTGGGAGAGAGGGGAGGGGGAGGTGGGAGAGAAGGGAGGGGGAGGTGGGAGAGAAGGGAGGGGAGGTGGGAGGGGGAGGTGGGAGAGAAGGGAGGGGGAGGTGGGAGAGGAGGAGGGGGAGGTGGGAGAGGGAGGTGGGAGAGGGGAAGGGGAGGTGGGAGAGGGGAGGGGGAGGTGGGAGAGAAGGGAGGGGAGGTGGGAGAGAGAGGGGTTGAAATAGAAACATGTGGAGGTTTCACACACACACACACACACACACACACACACACACACACACACACACACACACACACACACACACACACACACACACACACACACACACACACACACACACACACACACACACACACACACACACACAAGACTGGTGTTACAGGTTCAAAGAGAACGTCTCAAGTTGTTCTCGTTCTGTAGAACTGAATCAGAAACAGGTTGGAGGACAGACTTCTGAAAATTGGGTCCATGTACCCCCCCCCAAAAACACCGTATTAGTCGTACTGTGCACTAAATAGGGAATAGGATACAGTTTTGGGGTGCGGACATCTCTCATCTGTATCCTCCTGATAGAGATAGATAAGATCTACTATAAATAAAATCATTTTGAGAAATTCAACTTGCAGCATCTTGGTATTTAGAACGGTTCCTGTTCTATTCCCAGCTAGCGGTTCAGTATGTGTTGTATACCTGTTGTGGAAGGTGACCTAGTGGTTAGAGTGTAGAGGTGGCAGGTAACCTAGTGGTTAGAGTGTAGAGGTGGCAGGTTGTCTAGTGGTTAGAGTGTAGAGGAGGCAGGGTAGTCTAGTGGTTAGAGTGTAGAGGTGGCAGGTAGCCTAGTGGTTAGAGTGTAGAGGAGGCAGGTAGCCTAGTGGTTAGAGTGTAGAGGAGGCAGGTAGCCTAGTGGTTAGAGTGTAGAGGAGGCAGGTAGTCTAGTGGTTAGAGTGTAGAGGAGGCAGGTAGCCTAGTGGTTAGAGTGTAGAGGTGGCAGGTAACCTAGTGGTTAGAGTGTAGAGGTGGCAGGTTGTCTAGTGGTTAGAGTGTAGAGGTGGCAGGTTGTCTAGTGGTTAGAGTGTAGAGGTGGCAGGTAGCCTAGTGGTTAGAGTGTAGAGGTGGCAGGTTGTCTAGTGGTTAGAGTGTAGAGGTGGCAGGTTGTCTAGTGGTTAGAGTGTAGAGGCGGCAGGTAGCCTAGTGGTTAGAGCGTAGAGGAGGCAGGTAGTCTAGTGGTTAGAGTGTAGAGGCGGCAGGTAGCCTAGTGGTTAGAGTGTAGAGGCGGCAGGTAGACTAGTGGTTAGAGTGTAGAGGCGGCAGGTAGCCTAGTGGTTAGAGTGTAGAGGTGGCAGGTAGCCTAGTGGTTAGAGTGTAGAGGTGGCAGGTAGACTAGAGGCTAGTGGTTAGAGTGTAGAGGGGCAGTGTGGTTAGAGTGTAGAGGAGGCTGGTAACCTAGTGGTTAGAGCGTAGAGGCGGCAGGGTAGCCTAGTGGTTAGAGTGTAGAGGGGGCAGGTAGCCTAGTGGTTAGAGTGTAGAGGAGGCTGGTAACCTAGTGGTTAGAGCGTAGAGGCGGCAGGTAGCCTAGTGGTTAGAGTGTAGGGACGGCAGGTAGCCTAGTGGTTAGAGTGTAGAGGAGGCAGGTAGCCTAGTGGTTAGAGTGTAGAGGAGGCAGGTAGCCTAGTGGTTAGAGTGTAGAGGAGGCAGGTAGCCCAGTGGTTAGAGTGTAGAGGAGGCAGGTAGCCTAGTGGTTAGAGTGTAGAGGAGGCAGGTAGCCTAGTGGTTAGAGTGTAGAGGAGGCAGGTAGCCTAGTGGTTAGAGTGTAGAGGAGGCAGGTAGCCTAGTGGTTAGAGTGTAGAGGAGGCAGGTAGCCTAGTGGTTAGAGTGTAGAGGGGGCAGGTAGCCTAGTGGTTAGAGTGTAGAGGAGGCAGGTAGCCTAGTGATTAGAGCGTTGGACTAGTAACCAAAAGGTTGCTCGATCGAATCCCTGAGCCGACAAGTTAAAAATCTGTCGTTCTGCCCCTGAACAAGGCTTTGTTGTACAATGTAAGGTCAATACACTGCATATCAGTCATCAATAATCAGTCATCAATAATCAGTCATCAATAATCACATTAATTCAGGGCTTGTAACAATCATAAGACTCACTCATAATCAAAAAATGTTTTTTTGAAAATAGTTTAATCTGCCTGTGATTTGTAGTGACCCATTTTTTCCCAATTGAGAATGTAGCTATGACCTCAGAGGAGGTTGTTGAATATCCGAATGGAGTCTCCATGGAGACTGTTCTACAGTTCTAATACATTTAGAGCTGAAGGAAATGACCCTGATCTCCATCTTTCAATACAGACTGAAGGCTACTTTCAGTAGGTTTAACCAACTCTGTTCCTGGAGAGAAACCCTCCTGTAGGTTTTAACTCCAACCCTGTTCCTGGAGAGAAACCCTCCTGTAGGTTTTAACTCCAACCCTGTTCCTGGAGAGAAACCCTCCTGTAGGTTTTAACTCCAACCCTGTTCCTGGAGAGAAACCCTCCTGTAGGTTTTAACTCCAACCCTGTTCCTGGAGAGAAACCCTCCTGTAGGTTTTAACTCCAACCCTGTTCCTGGAGAGAAACCCTCCTGTAGGTTTTAACTCCAACCCTGTTCCTGGAGAGAAACCCTCCTGTAGGTTTTAACTCCAACCCTGTTCCTGGAGAGAAGCCCTCCTGTAGGTTTTAACTCCAACCCTGTTCCTGGAGAGAAACCCTCCTGTAGGTTTTAACTCCAACCCTGTTCCTGGAGATAAACCCCTCCTGTAGGTTTTAACTCCAACCCTGTTCCCGGAGAGAAACCCTCCTGTAGGTTTTAACTCCAACCCTGTTCCTGGAGAGAGACCCTCCTGTAGGTTTTAACTCCAACCCTGTTCTTGGAGAGAAACCCTCCTGTAGGTTTTAACTCCAACCCTGTTCCTGGAGAGAGACCCTCCTGTAGGTTTTAACTCCAACCCTGTTCTTGGAGAGAAACCCTCCTGTAGGTTTTAACTCCAACCCTGTTCCTGGAGAGAGACCCTCCTGTAGGTTTTACCTCCAACCCTGTTCCTGGAGAGAAACCCTCCTGTAGGTTTTAACTCCAACCCTGTTCCTGGAGAGAGACCCTCCTGTAGGTTTTACCTCCAACCCTGTTACCGGAGAGAAACCCTCCTGTAGGTTTTTAAATCTAACCCTGTTCCTGGAGAGAAACCCTCCTGTAGGTTTTGACTCCAACCCTGTTCCCGGAGAGAAACCCTCCTGTAGGTTTTAACTCCAACCCTGTTCCTGTAGAGAAACCCTCCTGTAGGTTTTAACTAACCTGATTCATCTTGTCAACCAGCTGATAACTAGAATCAGGTCCATACAGGAACTAAAGCCGTAGTTTTGTAGGCTGTGTGCTACATACTTCATATTGTTGATACATGTATAGTACTCCCGGTGAAGGACTGCCTGAACCCAGCCAATATCCCTCTCAAAACCCTACTTCCTGGTTTCTATTACTCAGAACACGTTCAACTGAACATCCCATTACTGTCATCTCATTGGTCTCTCGTTCAACTGAATATCACATTACTGTCATCTCATTGGTCTCTCGTTCAACTGAACATCCCATTACTGTCATCTCATTGGTCTCTCATTCAACTGAACATCCCATTACTGTCATCTCATTGGTCCCTCATTCAACTGAACATCCCATTACTGTCATCTCATTGGTCTCTCATTCAACTGAACATCCCATTACTGTCATCTCATTGGTCTCTCATTCAGAACACGTTCAACTGAACATCACATTACTGTCATCTCATTGGTCTCTCGTTCAACTGAACATCCCATTACTGTCATCTCATTGGTCTCTCATTCAGAACACGTTCAACTGAACATCCCATTACTGTCATCTCAAAACCCTACTTCCTGGTTTCTATTACTCAGAACACATTCAACTGAAGATCACATTTCCACTGTTCATTTCTCTCTCTGGCCTTCTGTCATCTCATTGGTCCCTATTCAGACACACACACACACACACACACACACACACATACACACACACTGGTGTGGTCACTCTAACTAAAGTCACTAAATAAAAAATTAATACAATCTTTCACACTCTGCTACCTTCTCTCCACCTGTATCCCAGCTGGCACCCTATTCCCTATGTAGTGCACTACTTTTGACCAGGGGTCATAGGTCTTTGTAGTGCACTACACAGGGAATGAAGGTGACATTTGGGACGTCACGTCCTTCGCCTCCAAACCCCCTTTTACCCAGTCGTGGGGTAACCATAGCGACGACGGACGGATGCGATATAGTATGCGTGGATGAGCATTCTGTCACGCAGTTCTGAGCTCCGAGCGAAGGAGAGAGGGAGAGTGGGAGAGAGGGAGAGAGAGGGAGAGTGGAGCAGGACAGGGCGACACAGAAATGTCTTCTAGTTCAAATGCTAATTTTACATATTTAATGCCGCTGGGGGAGATAGGGAACAAGGGCGGGGGGGGATTCAGTATTGCAGGCTGGGGGGGGAGTGAAGAGGAGGGTTGTATATGGGGGAAAAAAGGATCTCTCTTTCCTATTAGCTTATGTAGTTGTACTGAGCTGAGACAGGGGACAGAGAGAAGAAAAGATAGGAGTGAGAGAGACAGAGACATTGAGATAAAGAGAGAGAGAGATGGGGAGAGAGAGAGAGAGGGGGGGGAGAGAGAGAGAGAGAGAGAGAGAGAGAGAGAGAGAGATAAAGAGAGAGAGATAAAGAGAGAGAGTGAGAGAGAGAGAGAGAGGGAGAGAGAGAGAGAGAGAGGGAGAGAGAGAGAGAGAGAGAGAGAGAGAGAGAGAGAGAGAGAGAGAGAGAGAGAGAGAGAGAGATAAAGAGAGAGAGATAAAAGAGAGAGATAAAGAAGAGAGAGAAAAGAGAGAGAGTGAGAGAGAGATAAAGAGAGAGAGAGAGAGAGAGATAAAGAGAGAGAGAGATGAGAGAGAGGGGAGAGAGAGAGAGAGAGAGAGAGAGAGAGAGAGAGAGAGAGAGAGAGAGAGAGAGAGAGAGAGAGAGAGAGAGAGAGAGAGAGAGAGAGAGAGAGAGATAAAGAGAGATAAAGAGAGAGAGATAAAGAGAGAGAGATAAAGAGAGAGAGATAAAGAGAGAGAGTGAGATAGAGAGAGAGAGATAAAGAGAGAGAGAGAGATAAAGAGAGAGAGAGAGATAAAAAGAGAGAGAGAGACAGTGAGATAGAGAGAGAGAGAGAGAGAGATGAGAGATAAAGAGAGATGAGAGACAGAGACAGAGATGAGAGATAAAGAGAGATGAGAGATAGAGACAGAGAGGGGGAGAGAGAGAGACAGATATGAGAGATAAAAGACAGAGACAGAGATGAGAGACAGAGAGAGAGAGAGAGAGAGACAACACACACTGGCCAGCCGTTTCCTACGTCAGTATAACAAATGGCCCTCAGATCTTCCGGCTGACCTCTCTCGTCTAATCTCCCTTTACCTTCATTCCTAAAATAACACTCCATAATCCAGGCAGTAATCAACCGTGAACCTGATGGAGAATAGAAGTAGAATGTGGGAACTGGACAGGAATCTGTCTCGAGTTAAGTGGGTTTTTGAGTCGAGGAATAGATCTGTCTCAACTCATAACCAACTTCTTTCGACTCATATTCCTCTCTCTCTTTATCCCACTGTCTCACTCTCTTTATCTCACTCTCTCCTTATCTCTCTCTCTTTATCCCACTGTCTCACTCTCTCTTTATCTCACTCTCTCCTTATCTCACTCTCTCCTTATCTCACTCTCCTTATCTCACTCTCACTCTCCTTATCTCACTCTCTCCTTATATCTCACCCTCTCCTTATCTCACTCTCTCCTTATCTCACTCTCTTTATCTCACTCTCTTTATCCCACTGTCTCACTCTCTCTTTATCTCACTCTCTTTATCTCACTCTCTCCTTATCTCACTCTCTCCTTATCTCACTCTCTCCTTATATCTCACTCTCTCCTTATCTCACTCTCTCCTTATCTCACTCTCTCCTTATCTCACTCTCTCCTTATCTCACTCTCTTTATCCCACTGTCTCCTTATCTCACTCTCTCCTCATCTCACTCTCTCCTTATCTCACTCTCACTCTCTCTTTATCTCACTCTCACTCTCTCTTTATCTCACTCTCTTTATCTCACTCTCTCCTTATCTCACTCTCTCCTCATCTCACTCTCTCCTTATCTCACTCTCACTCTCTCTTTATCTCACTCTCACTCTCTCTTTATCTCACTCTCTTTATCTCACTCTCTCCTTATCTCACTCTCTCCTCATCTCACTCTCTCCTTATCTCACTCTCTTTATCTCACTCTCTTTATCCCACTGTCTCCTTATCTCACTCTCTCCTCATCTCACTCTCTCCTTATCTCACTCTCACTCTCTCTTTATCTCACTCTCACTCTCTCTTTATCTCACTCTCTTTATCTCACTCTCTCCTTATCTCACTCTCTCCTCATCTCACTCTCTCCTTATCTCACTCTCACTCTCTCCTTATCTCTCTCTCTTTATCTCACTCTCACTCTCTCCTTATCTCACTCTCTTTATCCCACTGTCTCACTCTCTCTTTATCTCACTCTCTTTATCTCACTCTCTCCTTATCTCACTCTCTCCTCATCTCACTCTCTCCTTATCTCACTCTCACTCTCTCCTTATCTCTCTCTCTTTATCTCACTCTCACTCTCTCCTTATCTCACTCTCTTTATCTCACTCTCACCTTATCTCTCTCTCTTTATCCCACTGTCTCACTCTCTCCTTATCTCACTCTCTCCTTATCTCACTCTCTTTATCCCACTGTCTCACTCTCTCCTTATCTCACTCTCTTTATCTCACTCTCTTTATCCCACTGTCTCACTCTCTCCTTATCTCACTCTCCTTATCTCACTCTCCTTATCTCACTCTCTCCTTATCTCACTCTCTCATTATCTCACTCTCTTTATCTCACTCTCTTTATCTCACTCTCTTTATCTCACTCTCTTTATCTCACTCTTTATCTCACTCTCACTCTCTTTATCTCACTCTCTTTGTGTGTGTCTCTCTCTCTCTTTGTGTGTGTGTCTCTCTCTCACTCTCTCTCTCTTTGTGTGTGTGTCTCTCTCTCACTCTCTCTCTCTCTGTGTGTGTGTCTCTCTCTCACTCTCTCTCTCTTTGTGTGTGTGTCTCTCTCTCACTCTCTCTCTCTCTTTGTGTGTGTCTCTCTCTCTCTTTGTGTGTGTGTCTCTCTCTCTTTGTGTGTGTGTCTCTCTCTCACTCTCTCTCTCTCTCTCTGTGTGTGTCTCTCTCTCACTCTCTCTCTCTTTGTGTGTGTGTCTCTCTCTCACTCTCTCTCTCTCTTTGTGTG
>NW_025745407.1:427261-437261 GCF_021184085.1 Oncorhynchus gorbuscha
AATAGTACTACCACCAGTAAGGTAGGGGTTAAATAGTACTACCTCCAGTAAGGTAGGGGTTAAATAGTACTACCACCAGTAAGGTAGGGGTTAAATAGTACTACCACCAGTAAGGTAGGGGTTAAATAGTACTACCACCAGTAAGGTAGGGGTTAAATAGTACTACCACCAGTAAGGTAGGGTTAAATAGTACTACAGACAGTAAGGTAGGGGTTAAATAGTACTACCTCCAGTAAGGTAGGGTTAAATAGTACTACCACCAGTAAGGTAGGGGTTAAATAGTACTACTGATAGTAAGGTAGGGGTTAAATAGTACTACCACCAGTAAGGTAGGGGTTAAATAGTACTACTGATAGTAAGGTAGGGGTTAAATAGTACTACCACCAGTAAGGTAGGGGTTAAATAGTACTACCACCAGTAAGGTAGGGGTTAAATAGTACTACAGACAGTAAGGTAGGGGTTAAATAGTACTACCACCAGTAAGGTAGGGGTTAAATAGTACTACTGATAGTAAGGTAGGGTTAAATAGTACTACTGACAGTAAGGTAGGGGTTAAATAGTACTACCACCAGTAAGGTAGGGGTTAAATAGTACTACTGATAGTAAGGTAGGGGTTAAATAGTACTACTGATAGTAAGGTAGGGGTTAAATAGTACTACTGATAGTAAGGTAGGGGTTAAATAGTACTACCACCAGTAAGGTAGGGGTTAAATAGTACTACCACCAGTAAGGTAGGGGTTAAATAGTACTACCACCATTAAGGTAGGGGTTAAATAGTACTACCACCATTAAGGTAGGGGTTAAATAGTACTACAGACAGTAAGGTAGGGGTTAAATAGTACTACCACCAGTAAGGTAGGGTTAAATAGTACTACCTCCAGTAAGGTAGGGTTAAATAGTACTACCACCAGTAAGGTAGGGGTTAAATAGTACTACAGACAGTAAGGTAGGGGTTAAATAGTACTACCACCAGTAAGGTAGGGTTAAATAGTACTACCTCCAGTAAGGTAGGGGTTAAATAGTACTACAGACAGTAAGGTAGGGGTTAAATAGTACTACCACCAGTAAGGTAGGGTTAAATAGTACTACCACCAGTAAGGTAGGGGTTAAATAGTACTACCTCCAGTAAGGTAGGGTTAAATAGTACTACCACCAGTAAGGTAGGGGTTAAATAGTACTACAGACAGTAAGGTAGGGGTTAAATAGTACTACCACCAGTAAGGTAGGGTTAAATAGTACTACCTCCAGTAAGGTAGGGTTAAATAGTACTACCACCAGTAAGGTAGGGGTTAAATAGTACTACCACCAGTAAGGTAGGGGTTAAATAGTACTACCACCAGTAAGGTAGGGGTTAAATAGTACTACCTCCAGTAAGGTAGGGTTAAATAGTACTACCACCAGTAAGGTAGGGGTTAAATAGTACTACTGATAGTAAGGTAGGGGTTAAATAGTACTACTGATAGTAAGGTAGGGGTTAAATAGTACTACCACCAGTAAGGTAGGGGTTAAATAGTACTACCACCAGTAAGGTAGGGGTTAAATAGTACTACAGACAGTAAGGTAGGGGTTAAATAGTACTACCACCAGTAAGGTAGGGGTTAAATAGTACTACTGATAGTAAGGTAGGGGTTAAATAGTACTACCACCAGTAAGGTAGGGGTTAAATAGTACTACTGATAGTAAGGTAGGGGTTAAATAGTACTACCACCAGTAAGGTAGGGGTTAAATAGTACTACCACCAGTAAGGTAGGGGTTAAATAGTACTACCACCAGTAAGGTAGGGGTTAAATAGTACTACCACCAGTAAGGTAGGGGTTAAATAGTACTACTGACAGTAAGGTAGGGGTTAAATAGTACTACTGACAGTAAGGTAGGGGTTAAATAGTACTACCACCAGTAAGGTAGGGGTTAAATAGTACTACCACCAGTAAGGTAGGGGTTAAATAGTACTACCACCAGTAAGGTAGGGGTTAAATAGTACTACCACCAGTAAGGTAGGGGTTAAATAGTACTACCACCAGTAAGGTAGGGGTTAAATAGTACTACCACCAGTAAGGTAGGGGTTAAATAGTACTACCACCAGTAAGGTAGGGGTTAAATAGTACTACCACCAGTAAGGTAGGGGTTAAATAGTACTACCACCATTAAGGTAGGGGTTAAATAGTACTACCACCATTAAGGTAGGGGTTAAATAGTACTACAGACAGTAAGGTAGGGGTTAAATAGTACTACCACCAGTAAGGTAGGGTTAAATAGTACTACCTCCAGTAAGGTAGGGTTAAATAGTACTACCACCAGTAAGGTAGGGGTTAAATAGTACTACAGACAGTAAGGTAGGGGTTAAATAGTACTACCACCAGTAAGGTAGGGTTAAATAGTACTAGTAAGGTAGGGGTTAAATAGCACTACACCAGTAAGGTAGGGGTTAAATAGTACTACAGACAGTAAGGTAGGGGTTAAATAGTACTACCACCAGTAAGGTAGGGTTAAATAGTACTACCACCAGTAAGGTAGGGGTTAAATAGTACTACCTCCAGTAAGGTAGGGTTAAATAGTACTACCACCAGTAAGGTAGGGGTTAAATAGTACTACAGACAGTAAGGTAGGGGTTAAATAGTACTACCACCAGTAAGGTAGGGTTAAATAGTACTACCTCCAGTAAGGTAGGGTTAAATAGTACTACCACCAGTAAGGTAGGGTTAAATAGTACTACCACCAGTAAGGTAGGGGTTAAATAGTACTACCACCAGTAAGGTAGGGGTTAAATAGTACTACCTCCAGTAAGGTAGGGTTAAATAGTACTACCACCAGTAAGGTAGGGGTTAAATAGTACTACTGATAGTAAGGTAGGGGTTAAATAGTACTACTGATAGTAAGGTAGGGGTTAAATAGTACTACCACCAGTAAGGTAGGGGTTAAATAGTACTACCACCAGTAAGGTAGGGGTTAAATAGTACTACAGACAGTAAGGTAGGGGTTAAATAGTACTACCACCAGTAAGGTAGGGGTTAAATAGTACTACTGATAGTAAGGTAGGGGTTAAATAGTACTACCACCAGTAAGGTAGGGGTTAAATAGTACTACTGATAGTAAGGTAGGGGTTAAATAGTACTACCACCAGTAAGGTAGGGGTTAAATAGTACTACCACCAGTAAGGTAGGGGTTAAATAGTACTACCACCAGTAAGGTAGGGGTTAAATAGTACTACCACCAGTAAGGTAGGGGTTAAATAGTACTACTGACAGTAAGGTAGGGGTTAAATAGTACTACTGACAGTAAGGTAGGGGTTAAATAGTACTACCACCAGTAAGGTAGGGGTTAAATAGTACTACCACCAGTAAGGTAGGGGTTAAATAGTACTACCACCAGTAAGGTAGGGGTTAAATAGTACTACCACCAGTAAGGTAGGGGTTAAATAGTACTACCACCAGTAAGGTAGGGGTTAAATAGTACTACCACCAGTAAGGTAGGGGTTAAATAGTACTACCACCAGTAAGGTAGGGGTTAAATAGTACTACCACCAGTAAGGTAGGGGTTAAATAGTACTACCACCATTAAGGTAGGGGTTAAATAGTACTACCACCATTAAGGTAGGGGTTAAATAGTACTACAGACAGTAAGGTAGGGGTTAAATAGTACTACCACCAGTAAGGTAGGGTTAAATAGTACTACCTCCAGTAAGGTAGGGTTAAATAGTACTACCACCAGTAAGGTAGGGGTTAAATAGTACTACAGACAGTAAGGTAGGGGTTAAATAGTACTACCACCAGTAAGGTAGGGTTAAATAGTACTACCTCCAGTAAGGTAGGGGTTAAATAGTACTACAGACAGTAAGGTAGGGGTTAAATAGTACTACCACCAGTAAGGTAGGGTTAAATAGTACTACCACCAGTAAGGTAGGGGTTAAATAGTACTACCTCCAGTAAGGTAGGGTTAAATAGTACTACCACCAGTAAGGTAGGGGTTAAATAGTACTACAGACAGTAAGGTAGGGGTTAAATAGTACTACCACCAGTAAGGTAGGGGTTAAATAGTACTACTGATAGTAAGGTAGGGGTTAAATAGTACTACCACCAGTAAGGTAGGGGTTAAATAGTACTACTGATAGTAAGGTAGGGGTTAAATAGTACTACCACCAGTAAGGTAGGGGTTAAATAGTACTACCACCAGTAAGGTAGGGGTTAAATAGTACTACCACCAGTAAGGTAGGGGTTAAATAGTACTACCACCAGTAAGGTAGGGGTTAAATAGTACTACTGACAGTAAGGTAGGGGTTAAATAGTACTACTGACAGTAAGGTAGGGGTTAAATAGTACTACCACCAGTAAGGTAGGGGTTAAATAGTACTACCACCAGTAAGGTAGGGGTTAAATAGTACTACCACCAGTAAGGTAGGGGTTAAATAGTACTACCACCAGTAAGGTAGGGGTTAAATAGTACTACCACCAGTAAGGTAGGGGTTAAATAGTACTACCACCAGTAAGGTAGGGGTTAAATAGTACTACCACCAGTAAGGTAGGGGTAAAATAGTACTACCACCAGTAAGGTAGGGGTTAAATAGTACTACCACCAGTAAGGTAGGGGTTAATAATAATAAATAATAATATATGCCATTTAGCAGACGCTTTTATCCAAAGCGACTTACAGTCATGTGTGCATACATTCTACGTATGGGTAATGACCACCAGTAAGGTAGGGGTTAAATAGTACTACTGATAGTAAGGTAGGGGTTAAATAGTACTACCACCAGTAAGGTAGGGGTTAAATAGTACTACTGATAGTAAGGTAGGGGTTAAATAGTACTACCACCAGTAAGGTAGGGGTTAAATAGTTCCACTAATACTAAACCACTACAGAACAGCTCATTGCCCACAGAGAGCTGGATAAAGGCTCTGAGGTTAAAACAACTGGACCTGGCCAGTCCTCTCACATCGAGGGTTTTGGGTCCCCCCCGGCTTTCACACACTGAATAATTCTACCTAATTCACAACTGGCGCACTGTTCCCTTTTAACAGTCCTGGGCTGTGGACCTGGTCCACTATGAAGGGATGTAAGGGAGCCAATCGGGACTCAGCGTGGAGGGTTTTAGGTGAAACGTTCTCAGCTGTCAGGGAGAGGGACCGTCAGAGATCCAGCCAGCCATGGAGGCCCGGGACTCACCGGCTCCACTGTGCCCAGGGCAGACGCACTGTCTGGGGTAGAGGAGGCACTAAGCAGGGGCTTAGACCTGGTGGGGGGTGGGGTGTGTGTGTGTGTGTGTGTGTGTGTGTTAATCTACACCATGTAAAGTTATACAAACACAGTGCCAATAGCACTCTTCTCTCCAGAACATATTAGTAACAAGTGGCTGAGTTTTACACGCGCACACACACACACACACACACACACACACACACACACACACACACACACACACACACACACACACACACACACACACACACACACACACACACACACACACACACACACACACACCTCTCTGTCTCTTTCATAATGAGCTGCAGCTCCATGCTGTCATGTTCAGAAGTGTCTCTCTCTTTCAGGAGGAAAAGGGGAAAGAGGAGAGAGAGCAAAGAATAAAGAAATGTCTGAAAGAAAAACAAGCTCCAGCACCGCCCATGAGGTCAGAGTTCACTGAGACCAAGGGAAACCGTCCCGAATGGCTCCAGCGCCGCCCATGAGGTCAGAGTTCACTGAGACCAAGGGAGACCGTCCCGAATGGCTCCAGCCTGGCCCATGAGGTCAGAGTTCACCCGAGACCAAGGAAACCCACTCCGAATGGCTCCAGCCTGGCCCATGAGGTCAGAGTTCACTGAGACCAAGGATACCCATCCCGAATGGCTCCAGCCTGGCCCATGAGGTCAGAGTTCACTGAGACCAAGGATACCCATCCCGAATGGCTCCAGCCTGGCCCATGAGGTCAGAGTTCACCCGAGACAAAGGAAACCCATCCCGAATGGCTCCAGCCTGGCCCATGAGGTCAGAGTTCACCCGAGACCAAGGAAACCCATCCCGAATGGCTCCAGCCTGGCCCATGAGGTCAGAGTTCACTGAGACCAAGGAAACCCATTCCGAATGGCTCCAGCCTGGCCCATGAGGTCAGAGTTCACCCGAGACCAAGGAAACCCATCCCGAATGGCTCCAGCCTGGCCCATGAGGTCAAAGTTCACCCTATTCCTTACATAAATGCACTACATTTGACCAATGTCCTATTTGAACCCTGGTCACTAGAAGGTCATTACGTAGAGAACAGGAAGCTGTATGAGCCTGGTCACTAGAAGGTCATTACGTAGAGAACAGGAAGCTCTATGGCCCTGGTCACTAGAAGGTCATTACGTAGAGAACAGGAAGCTCTATGGCCCTGGTCACTAGAAGGTCATTACGTAGAGAACAGGAAGCTGTATGGACCTGGTCACTAGAAGGTCATTACGTAGAGAACAGGAAGCTCTATGGGCCTGGTCACTAGAAGGTCATTACGTAGAGAACAGGAAGCTCTATGGGCCTGGTCACTAGAAGGTCATTACGTAGAGAACAGGAAGCTGTATGGGCCTGGTCACTAGAAGGTCATTACGTAGAGAACAGGAAGCTGTATTGACCTGGTCACTAGAAGGTCATTACGTAGAGAACAGGAAGCTCTATGGGCCTGGTCACTAGAAGGTCATTACGTAGAGAACAGGAAGCTCTATGGGCCTGGTCACTAGAAGGTCATTACGTAGAGAACAGGAAGCTGTATTGACCTGGTCACTAGAAGGTCATTACGTAGAGAACAGGAAGCTCTATGGGCCTGGTCACTAGAAGGTCATTACGTAGAGAACAGGAAGCTGTATGGGCCTGGTCACTAGAAGGTCATTACGTAGAGAACAGGAAGCTGTATTGACCTGGTCACTAGAAGGTCATTACGTAGAGAACAGGAAGCTCTATGGGCCTGGTCACTAGAAGGTCATTACGTAGAGAACAGGAAGCTGTATGGGCCTGGTCACTAGAAGGTCATTACGTAGAGAATAGGAAGCTGTATGGGCCTGGTCACTAGAAGGTCATTACACAGGGGACACCAGAGGGATACTAGGAAGCATGAGTAGTGACAGGCCTCAAGCATTGGCTTAGACCCTCGGGTTTGCTAATGCTAGGCTAACGCTAACGCTAGGCTAACGGTGTTAGCCAAACAGTGCGTCGCCTCTATAAACAGCTTGGCTGGGCTAACGCTAGGCTAACGGTGTTAGCCAAACAGTGCATCGCCTCTATAAACAGCTTGGCTGGGCTAACGCTAGGCTAATTCCGCTAACTCTGTTACCACTGTGGCTTTATCTCCATCAGTCCGACTGACTTCGTTAAACTCAGGGATTTTGCCCCAAATTGAACCCTATTCCCTACATAGTACACTACTTTAGACCAGAGCCCTATTCCCTACATAGTACACTACTTTAAACCAGGGCCCTATTCCGTACATAGTACACTACTTTAAACCAGGGCCCATTTGGCATATGTATCCAGGTAATTAGCTCGATGGGCTATTAGCGGATCGCTTTAGCCTACAACAAGCTTAAGGATCACATGCAGGGGATTTGGGTCTAACCATTTAGATTTAAACCAATGAGGGAGAGAAGGCATGCATCCCAAATGGCACCCTATTCCCTACATAGTGAACTACTATAGACCAGAGCCCTATTCCCTATATAGTGAACTACTAGTGACCAGAGCCCTATTCCCTATATAGTGAACTACTAGTGACCAGAGCCCTATTCCCTATATAGTGAACTACTATAGACCAGAGCCCTATTCCCTATATAGTGAACTACTAGTGACCAGAGCCCTATTCCCTATATAGTGAACTACTAGTGACCAGAGCTCTATTCCCTATATAGTGAACTACTAGTGACCAGAGCCCTATTGCCTACACTACTATAGACAGGGCCGTTTCACTCGTTCTTAAACCTCACCTTGGGGAACCCCATTACGTTTCACTCGTTCTTAAACCTCACCTTGGGGAACCCCATTACGTTTCACTCGTTCTTAAACCTCACCTTGGGGAACCCCATTACGTTTCACTCGTTCTTAAACCTCACCTTGGGGAACCCCATTACGTTTCACTCGTTCTTAAACCTCACCTTGGGGAACCCCATTACGTTTCACTCGTTCTTAAACCTGATCTTGGGGAACCCCATTACATTTCACTCGTTCTTAAACCTCACCTTGGGGAACCCCATTACGTTTCTCTCGTTCTTAAACCTCACCTCGGGGAACCCCATTACGTTTCTCTCGTTCTTAAACCTCACCTCGGGGAACCCCATTACGTTTCACTCGTTCTTAAACCTCACCTTGGGGAACCCCATTACGTTTCACCTGTTCTTAAACCTCACCTTGGGGAACCCCATTACGTTTCACTCGTTCTTAAACCTCACCTTGGGGAACCCCATTACGTTTCACCCGTTCTTAAACCTCACCTTGGGGAACCCCATTACATTTCACTCGTTCTTAAACCTCACCTTGGGGAACCCCATTACGTTTCACTCGTTCTTAAACCTCACCTTGGGGAACCCCATTACGTTTCACTCGTTCTTAAACCTCACTTTGGGGAACCCCATTACGTTTCACCATTTCTTGAACTAGTTTAATGATTCTAGTAATCAATGGCTCGATGATTAGTTAACAAGGTGTGATGTAGATCCCATACCTGTCCCTGGAACGGCTGGAGGGGGTACCTCGAGGAGTTAAACTCATAGTTGAATCAGGTGTACTAGGTGTGATGTAGATCACATACCTGTCCCTGGAACGGCTGGAGGGGGTACCTCGAGGAGTTAAACTCATAGTTGAATCAGGTGTACTAGGTGTGATGTAGATCACATACCTGTCCCTGGAACGGCTGGAGGGGGTACCTCGAGGAGTTAAACTCATAGTTGAATCAGGTGTACTAGGTGTGATGTAGATCACATACCTGTCCCTGGAACGGCTGGAGGGGTACCTCGAGGAGTTAAACTCATAGTTGAATCAGGTGTACTAGGTGTGATGTAGATCACATACCTGTCCCTGGAACGGCTGGAGGGGTACCTCGAGGAGTTAAACTCATAGTTGAATCAGGTGTACTAGGTGTGATGTAGATCACATACCTGTCCCTGGAACGGCTGGAAGGGGTACCTCGAGGAGTTAAACTCATAGTTGAATCAGGTGTACTAGATGTGATGTAGATCACATACCGGTCCCTGGAACGGCTGGAGGGGGTACCTCGAGGAGTTAAACTCATAGTTGAATCAGGTGTACTAGGTGTGATGTAGATCCCATACCTGTCCCTGGAACGGCTGGAGGGGGTACCTCGAGGAGTTAAACTCATAGTTGAATCAGGTGTACTAGGTGTGATGTAGATCCCATACCTGTTAAACACACACACACTCTGACAACCAGCACGCCCCCCAGAGAACACACACACACACTGACAACCAGCACGCCCCCCAGAGAACACACACACACTCTGACAACCAGCACGCCCCCAGAGAACACACACACACTCTGACAACCAGCACGCCCCCAGAGAAACACACACACACACTCTGACAACCAGCACGCCCCCCAGAGAACACACACACACTCTGACAACCAGCACGCCCCCCAGAGAACACACACACACTCTGACAACCAGCACGCCCCCCAGAGAACACACACACACTCTGACAACCAGCACGCCCCCAGAGAACACACACACACTCTGACAACCAGTACGCCCCCAGAGAACACACACACACACTGACAACCAGCACGCCCCCAGAGAACACACACACACTCTGACAACCAGCACGCCCCCAGAGAACACACACACACTCTGACAACCAGCACGCCCCCAGAGAACACACACACACTCTGACAACCAGCACGCCCCCAGAGAACACACACACACTCTGACAACCAGCACGCCCCCAGAGAACACACACACACTCTGACAACCAGCACGCCCCCAGAGAACACACACACACTCTGACAACCAGCACGCCCCCAGAGAACACACACA
>NW_025745407.1:442261-447261 GCF_021184085.1 Oncorhynchus gorbuscha
CGGGGACATCGCTGTGCTACTTTAGCTGTCAGGCCAGAGGATGTTAACACACACACACATATGCACACACACCCACACTTTAGCTGTCAGCTCAGAGGACGTAGATGCACCACTGAACACAGGCTACATCTCAAACAATATCTCCTTTTCTCACTTGTTCAATTCCCTTCATGGAAAGCAAAGGAAACGATTGGTTCATGGAAAGGAAAGGAAACGATTGGTTCATGGAAAGGAAACGGTTGTTTCATGGAAAGGAAAGGAAACGATTGGTTCATGGAAAGGAAAGGAAACGATTGGTTCATGGAAAGGAAACGATTGGTACATGGAAAGGAAAGGAAACGTTTGGTTCATGGAAAGGAAATGATTGGTTCATGGAAAGGAAACGATTGGTTCATGAAAAGGAAAGGAAACGATTTGTTCATGGAAAGGAAAGGAAACGATTGGTTCATGGAAAGGAAACGATTGGTTCATGAAAAGGAAAGGAAAGGAGTGGTTCATGGAAAGGAAATGGTTAGTACATGGAAAGGAAAGAAAACGATTGGTTCATGGAAAGGAAAGGAAACGATTGGTACATGGAAAGCAAAGGAAACGATTGGTGAATGGAATGGAAACGATTGTCGCCACTCCGCAAAGCAAACTGTCTGTCTCTCTGTGTCTCTGTGTCTCTGTGTCTCTGTGTCTCTGTGTCTCTGTGTCTCTGTGTCTCTGTGTCTCTGTGTCTCTGTGTCTCTGTGTCTCTGTGTCTCTGTGTCTCTGTGTCTCTGTGTCTCTGTGTCTCTCTGTGTCTCTGTGTCTCTGTGTCTCTCTGTGTCTCTCTGT
Source organism: Oncorhynchus gorbuscha (assembly GCF_021184085.1). NCBI lineage: Eukaryota > Metazoa > Chordata > Actinopteri > Salmoniformes > Salmonidae > Oncorhynchus > Oncorhynchus gorbuscha. The sequence goes on from NW_025745407.1 coordinate 443,081, forward strand.
GTCTCTGTGTCTCTGTGTCTCTGTGTCTCTGTGTCTCTGTGTCTCTGTGTGTGAGTATTTTCATGTCCGTGTTTCAAATTCTTCTACGACTTGGTTTTGGTTTGTGGTTGAAAATATAATTTATAATATGAAAATACAAAATGTCTCATGGACTAAGAGGTAGACAGTCTATCATACTACTGTGGTACTGATGGAGACAGTAGTACTATACTACTATGGTACTGATGGAGACAGTAGTACTATATTACTATGGTACTGATGGAGACAGTAGTACTATACTACTATGGTACTGATGGAGACAGTAGAACTATATTACTGTGGTACTGATGGAGACAGTAGTACTATATTACTGTGGTACTGATGGAGACAGTAGTACTATATTACTATGGTACTGATGGAGACAGTAGTACTATATTACTGTGGTACTGATGGAGACAGTAGTACTATATTACTATGGTACTGATGGAGACAGTAGTACTATATTACTGTGGTACTGATGGAGACAGTAGTACTATATTACTATGGTACTGATGGAGACAGTAGTACTATATTACTATGGTACTGATACAGACAGTAGTACTATATTACTATGGGACTGATACAGACAGTAGTACTATATTACTGATAGAGACAGTAGTACGATATTACTATGGTACTGATACAGACAGTAGTACAATATTATTATGGGACTGATACAGACAGTAGTACTATATTACTATGGTACTGATACAGACAGTAGTACTATATTACTATGGTACTGACACAGACAGTAGTACTATATTACTATGGTACTGATACAGACAGTAGTACAATATTACTATGGTACTGATACAGACAGTAGTACTATATTACTATGGTACTGATACAGACAGTAGTACTATATTACTATGGTACTGATACAGACAGTAGTACTATATTACTATGGGACTGATACAGACAGTAGTACTATATTACTGATAGAGACAGTAGTACGATATTACTATGGTACTGATACAGACAGTAGTACAATATTATTATGGGACTGATACAGACAGTAGTACTATATTACTAAGGTACTGATACAGACAGTAGTACTATATTACTATGGTACTGACACAGACAGTAGTACTATATTACTATGGTACTGATACAGACAGTAGTACAATATTACTATGGTACTGATACAGACAGTAGTACTATATTACTATGGTACTGATACAGACAGTAGTACTATATTACTATGGTACTGATACAGACAGTAGTACTATATTACTATGGTACTGATACAGACAGTAGTACTATATTATTATGGTACTGATGGAGACAGTAGTACTATATTATTATGGTACTGATGGAGACAGTAGTACTATATTACTGTGGTACTGATACAGACAGTAGTACTATATTACTATGGTACTGATGGAGACAGTAGTACTATATTACTATGGTACCGATACAGACAGTAGTACTATATTACTATGGTACCGATAGAGACAGTAGTACTATATTACTATGGTACTGATAGAGCCAGTAGTACTATATTACTATGGTACTGATACAGACAGTAGTACTATATTATTATGGTACTGATTGAGACAGTAGTACTATATTATTATGGTACTGATACAGACAGTAGTACAATATTACTATGGGACTGATACAGACAGTAGTACTATATTACTGTGGTACTGATACAGACAGTAGTACTATAATACTATGGGACTGATACAGACAGTAGTACAATATTACTGTGGTACTGATACAGACAGTAGTACTATATTACTATGGTACTGATACAGACAGTAGTACTATATTACTATGGGACTGATACAGACAGTAGTACAATATTACTATGGGACTGATACAGACAGTAGTACAATATTACTATGGTACTGATACAGACAGTAGTACTGATATTACTATATTACTATGGACTGATACAGACAGTAGTACAGTAATATTACTGTGGTACTGATACAGACAGTAGTACAATATTACTGTGGTACTGATACAGACAGTAGTACTATATTACTATGGTACTGATACAGACAGTAGTACTATATTACTGTGGTACTGATACAGACAGTAGTACTATATTACTATGGGACTGATACAGACAGTAGTACAATATTACTATGGTACTGATGGAGACAGTAGTACTATATTACTATGGTACTGATACAGACAGTAGTACTATATTACTATGGGACTGATACAGACAGTAGCACTATATTACTATGGTACTGATGGAGACAGTAGTACTATATTACTATGGTACTGATGGAGACAGTAGTACTATATTATTATGGTAATGATGGAGACAGTAGTACTATATTACTGTGGTACTGATAGAGACAGTAGTACTATATTACTGTGGTACTGATAGAGACAGTAGTACTATATTACTATGGTACTGATACAGACAGTAGTACTATATTACTATTGGGCTGATACAGACAGTAGTACTATATTACTATTGGGCTGATACAGACAGTAGTACTATATTACTATGGTACTGATACAGACAGTAGTACTATATTATTATGGTACTGATGGAGACAGTAGTACTATATTACTATGGTACTGATGGAGACAGTAGTACTATATTACTATGGTACTGATACAGACAGTGGTACTATATTACTATGGTACTGATACAGACAGTAGTACAATATTACTATGGTACTGATACAGACAGTAGTACAATATTACTATGGTACTGATGGAGACAGTAGTACTATATTACTATGGTACTGATACAGACAGTAGTACAATATTACTATGGTACTGATACAGACAGTAGTACTATATTACTGTGGTACTGATGGAGACAGTAGTACAATATTACTATGGTACTGATGGAGACAGTAGTACTATATTACTATGGTACTGATACAGACAGTGGTACTATATTACTATGGTACTGATACAGACAGTAGTCCTATATTACTATGGTACTGATACAGACAGTAGTACAATATTACTATGGTACTGATACAGACAGTAGTACTATATTACTATGGTACTGATGGAGACAGTAGTACTATATTACTATGGTACTGATGGAGACAGTAGTACTATATTACTATGGTACTGATGGAGACAGTAGTACTATATTACTATGGGACTGATACAGACAGTAGTACAATATTACTATGGGACTGATACAGACAGTAGTACAATATTACTATGGTACTGATACAGACAGTAGTACTATATTACTGTGGTACTGATACAGACAGTAGTACTATATTACTATGGGACTGATACAGACAGTAGTACTATATTACTATGGTACTGATACAGACAGTAGTACTATATTACTGTGGTACTGATACAGACAGTAGTACTATATTACTATGGGACTGATACAGACAGTAGTACAATATTACTGTGGTACTGATACAGACAGTAGTACTATATTACTATGGTACTGATGGAGACAGTAGTACTATATTACTGTGGTACTGATGGAGACAGTAGTACTATATTACTATGGTACTGATGGAGACAGTAGTACTATATTACTGTGGTACTGATGGAGACAGTAGTACTATATTACTATGGTACTGATGGAGACAGTAGTACTATATTACTATGGTACTGATACAGACAGTAGTACTATATTACTATGGTACTGATGGAGACAGTAGTACTATATTACTATGGTACTGATGGAGACAGTAGTACTATATTACTATGGGACTGATACAGACAGTAGTACTATATTACTGATAGAGACAGTAGTACGATATTACTATGGTACTGATACAGACAGTAGTACAATATTATTATGGGACTGATACAGACAGTAGTACTATATTACTATGGTACTGATACAGACAGTAGTACTATATTACTATGGTACTGACACAGACAGTAGTACTATATTACTATGGTACTGATACAGACAGTAGTACAATATTACTATGGTACTGATACAGACAGTAGTACTATATTACTATGGTACTGATACAGACAGTAGTACTATATTATTATGGTACGGATGGAGACAGTAGTACTATATTATTATGGTACTGATGGAGACAGTAGTACTATATTACTGTGGTACTGATACAGACAGTAGTACTATATTACTATGGTACTGATGGAGACAGTAGTACTATATTACTATGGTACTGATACAGACAGTAGTACTATATTACTATGGTACTGATACAGACAGTAGTACAATATTACTA
>NW_025745407.1:449761-479761 GCF_021184085.1 Oncorhynchus gorbuscha
TTGTTTAAAGTACAGCACTATTTATCTCATCTAGTCTAAAGTAGTGCACTATATAGTGCCATACTTTATTCCCCTAGGGACAGCCATGGGCATCTGGTCTAAAGTAGTGCACTATATAGGGCCCTGGTCTAAAGTAGTGCACTATATAGGGCCCTGGTCTAATGTAGTGCACTATATAGGGCCCTGGTCTAAAGTAGTGCAATATATAGGGGACGACGGACAACAGACAGACAGACAGACCTGGAAAAAAATACTGTAGTATAAGAAAACTGTAGTATTTACTGTAGTTTTGGGGGGATTTACAGTAGTATTTATTTACTGTATTGTTTTGGAGACTTTACTGTAGTATTTTGGGGGACTCGGGGAGGACAGAGCAGAATTGATCCACCCATGTCCCTGTCTAAGACCTGACTCGGGGAGGACAGAACAGGATTGATCCACCCATGTCCCTGTCTAAGACCTGACTCAGGGAGGACAGAACAGAATTGATCCACCCATGTCCCTGTCTCAGACCTGACTCAGGGAGGACAGAACAGAATTGATCCACCCATGTCCCTGTCTCAGACCTGACTCAGGGAGGACAGAACAGAATTGATCCACCCATGTCCCTGTCTCAGACCTGACTCAGGGAGGACAGAACAGAATTGATCCACCCATGTCCCTGTCGAAGACCTGACTCAGGGAGGACAGAACAGGATTGATCCACCCATGTCCCTGTCTCAGACCTGACTCAGGGAGGACAGAACAGGATTGATCCACCCATGTCCCTGTCTCAGACCTGACTCAGGGAGGGCAGAACAGAATTGGGGACATGAGGATCTTCCAAAAACCCCGTGGAAAGTGTCATTCATCAAGGAACCTCTTTAGTTGGTGGGGGTTCTTCAGGGAACCTCTTTAGTTGGTGGGGGTTCTTCAGGGAACCTCTTTAGTTGGTGGGGGTTCTTCAGGGAACCTCTTTAGTTGGTGGGGGTTCTTCAGGGAACCTCTTTTAGTTGGTGGGGGTTCTTCAGGGAACCTCTTTAGTTGGTGGGGGTTCTTCAGGGAACCTCTTTAGTTGGTGGGGGTTCTTCAGGGAACCTCTTTAGTTGGTGGGGTTCTTCAGGGAACCTCTTTAGTTGGTGGGGGTTCTTCAGGGAACCTCTTTAGTTGGTGGGGGTTCTTCAGGGAACCTCTTTAGTTGGTGGGGTTCTTCAGGGAACCTCTTTAGTTGGTGGGGGTTCTTCAGGGAACCTCTTTAGTTGGTGAGAGTTCATCAGGGAACCTCTTTAGTTGGTGGGATTTCTTCAGGGAACCTCTTTAGTTGGTGGGGGTTCTTCAGGGAACCTCTTTAGTTGGTGGGGGTTCTTCAGGGAACCTCTTTAGTTGGTGGGGGTTCTTCAGGGAACCTCTTTAGTTGGTGGGGGTTCTTCAGGGAACCTCTTTAGTTGGTGGGGGTTCTTCAGGGAACCTCTTTAGTTGGTGGGGGTTCTTCAGGAAACCTCTTTAGTTGGTGGGGGTTCTTCAGGGAACCTCTTTAGTTGGTGGGGGTTCTTCAGGGAACCTCTTTAGTTGGTGGGGGTTCTTCAGGGAACCTCTTTAGTTGGTGGGGGTTCTTCAAGGAACCTCTTTAGTTGGTGGGGGTTCTTCAAGGAACCTCTAGTTGGTGGGGGTTCTTCAATGATCCTCTTTAGTTGGTGGGGGTTTTTCAATGATCCTCTTTAGTTGGTGGGGGTTCTTCAGGGAACCTCTTTAGTTGGTGGGGGTTCTTCAGGGAACCTCTTTAGTTGGTGGGGGTTCTTCAGGGAACCTCTTTAGTTGGTGGGGGTTCTTCAATGAACCTCTAGTTGGTGGGGGTTCTTCAATGAACCTCTTTAGTTGGTGGGGTTCTTCAGGGAACCTCTTTAGTTGGTGGTGGTTCTTCAAGGAACCTCTTTAGTTGGTGGGGGTTCTTCAGGGAACCTCTTTAGTTGGTGGGGGTTCTTCAGGGAACCTCTTTAGTTGGTGGGGGTTCTTCAGGGAACCTCTTTAGTTGGTGGGGTTCTTCAAGGAACCTCTAGTTGGTGGGGGTTCTTCAATGATCCTCTTTAGTTGGTGGGGGTTCTTCAATGATCCTCTTTAGTTGGTGGGGGTTCTTCAGGGAACCTCTTTAGTTGGTGGGGGTTCTTCAGGGAACCTCTTTAGTTGGTGGGGGTTCTTCAGGGAACCTCTTTAGTTGGTGGGGGTTCTTCAAGGAACCTCTTTAGTTGGTGGGGGTTATTCAATGAACCTATTTAGTTGGTGGGGGTTCTTCAAGGAACCTAACTGCCAAACTGAAAAATGTGGATTTGAATTTGAGACAACAGCATGTTTCTCCGTTTTATGATCTAAATTGATATTGTTTAATGATGCCAACCATCTTTTCATAATTGTGCAAATGTCTGTGTTGTTTAATTAACACGTTCTCCCCTTTAAAAATGATTCTAAAACAGAACATGGAGCCAGTTCAATGGTGATTCTAAAACAGAACATGGAGCCAGTTCAATGGTGATTCTAAAACAGAACATGGAGCCAGTTCAATGGTGATTCTAAAACAGAACATGGAGCCAGTTCAATGGTGATTCTAAAACAGAACATGGAGCCAGTTCAATGGTGATTCTAAAACAGAACATGGAGCCAGTTCAATGGTGATTCTAAAACAGAACATGGAGCCAGGTCAATGGTGATTCTAAAACAGAACATGGAGCCAGTTCAATGGTGATTCTAAAACAGAACATGGAGCCAGTTCAATGGTGATTCTAAAACAGAACATGGAGCCAGTTCAATGGTGATTCTAAAACAGAACATGGAGCCAGTTCAATGGTGATTCTAAAACAGAACATGGAGCCAGTTCAATGGTGATTCTAAAACAGAACATGGAGCCAGTTCAATGGTGATTCTAAAACAGAACATGGAGCCAGTTCAATGGTGATTCTAAAACAGAACATGGAGCCAGTTCAATGGTGATTCTAAAACAGAACATGGAGCCAGTTCAATGGTGATTCTAAAACAGAACATGGAGCCAGTTCAATGGTGATTCTAAAACAGAACATGGAGCCAGTTCAATGGTGATTCTAAAGCAGAACATGGAGCCAGTTCAATGGTGATTCTAAAGCAGAACATGGAGCCAGTTCAATGGTGATTCTAAAGCAGAACATGGAGCCAGTTCAATGGTGATTCTAAAGCAGAACATGGAGCCAGTTCAATGGTGATTCTAAAACAGAACATGGAGCCAGTTCAATGGTGATTCTAAAACAGAACATGGAGCCAGTTCAATGGTGATTCTAAAGCAGAACATGGAGCCAGTTCAATGGTGATTCTAAAACAGAACATGGAGCCAGTTCAATGGTGATTCTAAAACAGAACATGGAGCCAGTTCAATGGTGATTCTAAAACAGAACATGGAGCCAGTTCAATGGTGATTCTAAAGCAGAACATGGAGCCAGTTCAATGGTGATTCTAAAACAGAACATGGAGCCAGTTCAATGGTGATTCTAAAACAGAACATGGAGCCAGTTCAATGGTGATTCTAAAACAGAACATGAAGCCAGTTCAATGGTGATTCTAAAACAGAACATGGAGCCAGTTCAATGGTGATTCTAAAACAGAACATGGAGCCAGTTCAATGGTGATTCTAAAACAGAACATGGAGCCAGTTCAATGGTGATTCTAAAACAGAACATGGAGCCAGTTCAATGGTGATTCTAAAACAGAACATGGAGCCAGTTCAATGGTGATTCTAAAACAGAACATGGAGCCAGTTCAATGGTGATTCTAAAACAGAACATGGAGCCAGTTCAATGGTGATTCTAAAACAGAACATGGAGCCAGTTCAATGGTGATTCTAAAACAGAACATGGAGCCAGTTCAATGGTGATTCTAAAACAGAACATGGAGCCAGTTCAATGGTGATTCTAAAACAGAACATGGAGCCAGTTCAATGGTGATTCTAAAACAGAACATGGAGCCAGTTCAATGGACATGAATCACCGAAAAGGTAACAATATGTTGAAGGTTGTCTGCATTTGGGCCCAGATGACAGAACGGATCACTGTCTGTGTGTGTCTGCAGGTATACTGACACCACTATGTACTGTACTATGTACAATATCATGTACCATGAACAAATGGGGGTTGTTTTGTCTCATAATGTTATGCAGGTCTTCAACTCTACCTACATGTACATATTACCTCAATTACCTCGACTAACCTGTGCCCCCCCTGTATATAGCCTCACTATTGTTATTTTACAGCTGCTCTTTAATTATTTGTTACTTTTATTTTATTTTTTTTTACTTATCTATTTTTTTAACTTAACACTTATTTTTTTATTGTTGGTTAATAAGGGCTTGTAAGCGTTTCACTGTTGTGTTCGGCGCATGTGACAAATAAACTTTGATTTGATTTCAGGTCACATGGACAGTGTCCTCTATAGTGGATTGAAATGAACGGTTTCTCTAGAACCTTCCAGGACTGCAGCAGCCATCTCCCTCCTCCCTGTTTAATGAAGATCCCAGAGGTCTCTTCAGTACGGACCAGGTATACCTACCCAAGGTATAAAGGTTTTCATACAAGGAATCAGATCACATGGACAGTGTCCTCTATAGTGGATTGAAATGGACGGTTTCTCTAGAACCTTCCAGGACTGCAGCTGCCATCTCCCTCCTCCCTGTTTAATGAAGATCCCAGAGGTCTCTTCAGTACGGACCAGGTATACCTACCCAAGGTATAAAGGTTTTCATACAAGGAATCAGATCACATGGACAGTGTCCTCTATAGTGGATTGAAATGGACGGTTTCTCTAGAACCTTCCAAGACTGCAGCTGCCATCTCCCTCCTCCCTGTTTAATGAAGATCCCAGAGGTCTCTTCAGTACGGACCAGGTATACCTACCCAAGGTATAAAGGTTTTCATACAAGGAATCAGATCACATGGACAGTGTCCTCTATAGTGGATTGAAATGGACGGTTTCTCTAGAACCTTCCAGGACTGCAGCTGCCATCTCCTCCTCCCTGTTTAATGAAGATCCCAGAGGTCTCTTCAGTACGGACCAGGTATACCTACCCAAGGTATAAAGGTTTTCATACAAGGAATCAGATCACATGGACAGTGTCCTCTATAGTGGATTGAAATGAACGGTTTCTCTAGAACCTTCTAGGACTGCAGCTGCCATCTCCCTCCTCCCTGTTTAATGAAGATCCCAGAGGTCTCTTCAGTACGGACCAGGTATACCTACCCAAGATATAAAGGTTTTCATACAAGGAATCAGATCACATGGACAGTGTCCTCTATAGTGGATTGAAATGAACGGTTTCTCTAGAACCTTCCAGGACTGCAGCTGCCATCTCCCTCCTCCCTGTTTAATGGAGATCCCAGAGGTCTCTTCAGTACGGACCAGGTATACCTACCCAAGGTATAAAGGTTTTCATACAAGGAATCAAAACGTTCATGTGCATATTTGTTAATTTTCTGTATATCATTTTGTTTTGTTTTCCTCACAGACTTCACGCTCCCTACACCTCTGATCAATATAAACAGGAAACCTATTCCATCCTCGTGTAAAATCATTGTGTCTGTGGATACAGAGGACATCAACACGCCAGAGGATAAACCCATTGGACTTGGGGCTCTGCTTGGACTTGGGGCTCTGCTTGGACTTGGGGCTCTGCTTGGACTTGGGGCTCTGCTTGGACTTGGGGCTCTGCTTGGACTTGGGGCTCTGCTTGGACTTGGGGCTCTGCTTGGACTTGGGGCTCTGCTTGGACTTGGGGCTCTGCTTGGACTTGGGGCTCTGCTTGGACTTGGGGCTCTGCTTGGACTTGGGGCTCTGCTTGGACTTGGGGCTCTGCTTGGAGTTGGGACTCTGCTTGGAGTTGGGACTCTGCTTGGAGTTGGGACTCACATTTGGAATTTTTAATTCTGTTTGGCCACTAAAATTATAATAAACACTGGTCACCTAAAATGTGTTGTTGTTATTGATAATATTATTGTTACGCTGAGTATTATTGATAATATCAAAAGGTTATTTGAGGATTCATTAAAATTTGAGGGAGCGTGTAATTGACATGCTGACTGCAGGGAATGTCCACCAGAGCTGTTGCCAGAGAATTGAATGTTCATTTGTCTACCATAAGCCACCTCTAATGTCGATTTAGAGACTTTGGTGGTACGTCCAACCGGCCTCACAACCGCAGACAAATGTGTAACCATGCCAACCCAGGACCTCCACAGTTGGCTTGAATGAGTGTACACTTCAGGAGGAAGGAGAGATCATTTGTGTGGCAGTATGCCTAGTGAATGAGTGTACACTTCAGAAGGAAGGAGAGGTCATTTGTGTGGCAGTATGCCTAGTGAATGAGTGTACACTTCAGGAGGAAGGAGAGATCATTTGTGGGCAGTATGCCTAGTGAATGAGTGTACACTTCAGGAGGAAGGAGAGATCATTTGTGTGGCAGTATGCCTAGTGAATGAGTGTACACTTCAGGAGGAAGGAGAGATAACTGGGACATAACACAGACTTGAATAACATCTCTCTCTCTCTCTAAATCCCAAAGCCTGGACAATTTCTCATCTTTCTACTCTCTTATTTTTCGTTCTCCGTCAATAGTTTAATGTCTACCACTGTGGGTGGAAGGTGGCCTGGTCTTTAATGTACGGTTGCGCCCCCTTGTGGTTAAAATAACTCATTACACCTCCCATCAAAGCAGTGTGAATGCCTGGTGGTTCAAGTTGTGTGCTGTGGCGCCATCAAGTGGCCAGTAGTGTTAATGACAACCAAAATCATGCAAATAGCAAGACCAATGGATTCTTCATCCCTTTATCCATTTTTGATCCAATCTGAAATTAAAAACATCTGACGGACAAAACATGTAATAGTGATTTATGAAGAGGGTTGTAATTCTGGTAGGCTATACACTGACACAGCTGACTAACTCTTCTGATGACTTGTTTAATACAGTACACAAACATCTCTGTCAGGGCCGATGGACCCTGGTCAACATCTCTGTCAGGGCCGATGGACCCTGGTCAACATCTCTGTCAGGACCTATGGACCCTGGTCAACATTAGTGCAGGAAATAGATAGGGGCCATAGAACGTTTGAACAAGAGAGAGGAGAGTATGGGAGGGGGAGGGGGAGAGGAGGGGAGGGGGGAGGGGGAGAGGAGAGGAGGGGAGAGGGGGAGGGGGAGGGGGATAGGAGAGGAGGGGGAGGAGAGAATAGGGGAGGGGAGAAGAGAGAAGGAGGAGAGGAGAGGAGAGGAGAGGAGAGGGAGAGGAGAGGAGAGGAGAGGAGAGGAGAGGAGAGGAGAGGAGAGGAGAGGAGAGGAGAGGGGAGGGGAAGAGGAGAGGAGGGGGAGGAGAGGAGAGGGAGGAGAGGAGGGGGAGGAGAGGAGAGGAGAGGGGAGGGGGAAGAGACGAGAGGAGGGGGAGGAGAGGAGGGGGAGGAGAGGAGAGGAGGGGGAGGAGAGGAGGGGGAGGAGAGGAGAGGAGGGGGAAGAGACGAGAGGAGGGGGAGGAGAGGAGGGGGAGGAGAGGAGAGGAGGGGGAGGGAGAGGAGGGGGAGGGGGAGGAGAGGAGAGGAGGGGGAGGAGAGGAGAGGAGGGGGAGGGAGGAGAGGAGAGGAGGGGGGAGGAGAGGAGAGGAGGGGGAGGAGAGGAGAGGGAGGGAGGGAGGGAGGAGAGGAGGGGGAGGAGAGGAGAGGAGGGGGAGGGGAGGAGAGGAGGGGGAGGAGAGGAGAGGAGGGGGAGGAGAGGAGAGGAGAGGAGGAGGAGGAGGGAGAGGAGGAGAGGAGGGGGAGGAGAGGAGGGGGAGGAGAGGAGGGGGAGGAGAGGAGAGGGGGGGGAGGGAGGAGGAGAGGAGAGGAGGGGGAGGAGAGGAGGGGGGAGGAGAGGAGAGGAGAGGAGGAGGGGGAGAGACGAGAGGAGGGGGAGGAGAGGAGGGGGAGGAGAGGAGAGGAGGGGGAGGAGAGGAGGGGGAGGAGAGGAGAGGAGGGGGAGGAGAGGAGGGGGAGGAGAGGAGAGGAGAGGAGGGGGAAGAGGCGAGAGGAGGGGGGGAGGAGAGGAGGGGGAGGAGAGGAGAGGAGGGGGAGGAGAGGAGGGGGAGGAGAGGAGAGGAGAGGAGGGGGAGGAGAGTAGGGAGAGGGAGAGAGGGGAGAGGAGAATAGGGGGAGGAGAGAGGGGAGAGGAGAGGAGAGGAGGGGGAGAGGATAATAGGGGGAGGAGAGAGGGGAGAGGAGAGGAGGGGGAGAGGAGAGGAGGGGGAGAGGAGAGTATCTTTAGACATGCTGAGTCTTGAAGGCAGTAAATCATCACAAGCTGCCTGTGTGTTTAGAATTTGCCCCCAATCCTTTAAAATGACAAATGTGTGTGCTAGGGTCTGTGTGTGTGTGTGCTAGGGTCTGTGTGTGTGTGCTAGGGTCTGTGTGTGTGTGTGCTAGGGTCTGTGTGTGTGTGTGATAGGGTCTGTGTGTGTGTAAGTGTGTGTGTGTGTGCTAGGGTCTGTGTGTGTGTGTAAGTGTGTGTGTGTGTGTGTGTGTGTCCCAACCTGTCAGATCCACAAGTCCACTTGTTGTAACAGAAAGACATTGAAACAGAAGCATTGTTAGAACCCTGAGGAAGACAGAACTCAGAGGAGGAATGTTGTGACTAGAATGTCTTAATGAAACATAATAGAACACTGAGGAAGACAGAACTAGAATGTCTTAATGAAACATAATAGAACACTGAGGAAGACAGAATGTCTTAATGAAACATAATAGAACACTGAGGAAGACAGAACTAGAATGTCTTAATGAAACATAATAGAACACTGAGGAAGACAGAATGTCTTAATGAAACATAATAGAACACTGAGGAAGACAGAATGTCTTAATGAAACATAAGAACACAGAGGAAGACAGAACTAGAATGTCTTAATGAAACATAATAGAGCACTGAGGAAGACAGAACTAGAATGTCTTAATGAAACATAATAGAACACAGAGGAAGACAGAATGTCTTAATGAAACATAATAGAACACTGAGGAAGACAGAATGTCTTAATGAAACATAATAGAACACTGAGGAAGACAGAATGTCTTAATGAAACATAATAGAACACTGAGGAAGACAGAATGTCTTAATGAAACATAATAGAGCACTGAGGAAGACAGAACTAGAATGTCTTAATGAAACATAATAGAACACTGAGGAAGACAGAATGTCTTAATGAAACATAATAGAACACTGAGGAAGACAGAACTAGAATGTCTTAATGAAACATAATAGAACACAGAGGAAGACAGAATGTCTTAATGAAACATAATAGAACACTGAGGAAGACAGAACTAGAATGTCTTAATGAAACATAATAGAACACTGAGGAAGACAGAACTAGAATGTCTTAATGAAACATAATAGAACACTGAGGAAGACAGAATGTCTTAATGAAACATAATAGAACACTGAGGAAGACAGAACTAGAATGTCTTAATGAAACATAATAGAACACTGAGGAAGACAGAATGTCTTAATGAAACATAATAGAACACTGAGGAAGACAGAATGTCTTAATGAAACATAATAGAACACTGAGGAAGACAGAACTAGAATGTCTTAATGAAACATAATAGAACACTGAGGAAGACAGAATGTCTTAATGAAACATAATAGAACACTGAGGAAGACAGAACTAGAATGTCTTAATGAAACATAATAGAACACTGAGGAAGACAGAACTAGAATGTCTTAATGAAACATAATAGAACACTGAGGAAGACAGAACTAGAATGTCTTAATGAAACATAATAGAACACTGAGGAAGACAGAATGTCTTAATGAAACATAATAGAACACTGAGGAAGACAGAAAGTCTTAATGAAACATAATAGAACACTGAGGAAGACAGAATGTCTTAATGAAACATAATAGAACACTGAGGAAGACAGAATGTCTTAATGAAACATAATAGAGCACTGAGGAAGACAGAACTAGAATGTCTTAATGAAACATAATAGAACACTGAGGAAGACAGAATGTCTTAATGAAACATAATAGAGCACTGAGGAAGACAGAACTAGAATGTCTTAATGAAACATAATAGAACACTGAGGAAGACAGAACTAGAATGTCTTAATGAAACATAATAGAACACTGAGGAAGACAGAATGTCTTAATGAAACATAATAGAACACTGAGGAAGACAGAATGTCTTAATGAAACATAATAGAACACTGAGGAAGACAGAATGTCTTAATGAAACATAATAGAACACTGAGGAAGACAGAATGTCTTAATGAAACACAATAGAACACTGAGGAAGACAGAACTAGAATGTCTTAATGAAACATAATAGAACACTGAGGAAGACAGAATGTCTTAATGAAACACAATAGAACACTGAGGAAGACAGAATGTCTTAATGAAACATAATAGAACACTGAGGAAGACAGAACTAGAATGTCTTAATGAAACATAATAGAACACTGAGGAAGACAGAATGTCTTAATGAAACATAATAGAGCACTGAGGAAGACAGAACTAGAATGTCTAAATGAAACATAATAGAACACTGAGGAAGACAGAACTAGAATGTCTTAATGAAACATAATAGAACACTGAGGAAGACAGAATGTATTAATGAAACATAATAGAGCACTGAGGAAGACAGAACTAGAATGTCTTAATGAAACATAATAGAACACTGAGGAAGACAGAACTAGAATGTCTAAATGAAACATAATAGAACACTGAGGAAGACAGAACTAGAATGTCTTAATGAAACATAATAGAACACTGAGGAAGACAGAATGTCTTAATGAAACATAATAGAACACTGAGGAAGACAGAACTAGAATGTCTTAATGAAACATAATAGAACACTGAGGAAGACAGAATGTCTTAATGAAACATAATAGAACACTGAGGAAGACAGAACTAGAATGTCTTAATGAAACATAATAGAACACTGAGGAAGACAGAATGTCTTAATGAAACATAATAGAACACTGAGGAAGACAGAATGTCTTAATGAAACATAAGAACACAGAGGAAGACAGAACTAGAATGTCTTAATGAAACATAATAGAACACTGAGGAAGACAGAACTAGAATGTCTTAATGAAACATAATAGAGCACTGAGGAAGACAGAACTAGAATGTCTTAATGAAACATAATAGAACACAGAGGAAGACAGAATGTCTTAATGAAACATAATAGAACACTGAGGAAGACAGAATGTCTTAATGAAACATAATAGAACACTGAGGAAGACAGAATGTCTTAATGAAACATAATAGAACACTGAGGAAGACAGAATGTCTTAATGAAACATAATAGAGCACTGAGGAAGACAGAACTAGAATGTCTTAATGAAACATAATAGAACACTGAGGAAGACAGAATGTCTTAATGAAACATAATAGAACACTGAGGAAGACAGAACTAGAATGTCTTAATGAAACATAATAGAACACAGAGGAAGACAGAATGTCTTAATGAAACATAATAGAACACTGAGGAAGACAGAACTAGAATGTCTTAATGAAACATAATAGAACACTGAGGAAGACAGAACTAGAATGTCTTAATGAAACATAATAGAACACTGAGGAAGACAGAATGTCTTAATGAAACATAATAGAACACTGAGGAAGACAGAACTAGAATGTCTTAATGAAACATAATAGAACACTGAGGAAGACAGAATGTCTTAATGAAACATAATAGAACACTGAGGAAGACAGAACTAGAATGTCTTAATGAAACATAATAGAACACTGAGGAAGACAGAATGTCTTAATGAAACATAATAGAACACTGAGGAAGACAGAACTAGAATGTCTTAATGAAACATAATAGAACACTGAGGAAGACAGAACTAGAATGTCTTAATGAAACATAATAGAACACTGAGGAAGACAGAATGTCTTAATGAAACATAATAGAACACTGAGGAAGACAGAATGTCTTAATGAAACATAATAGAACACTGAGGAAGACAGAACTAGAATGTCTTAATGAAACATAATAGAACACTGAGGAAGACAGAATGTCTTAATGAAACATAATAGAACACTGAGGAAGACAGAACTAGAATGTCTTAATGAAACATAATAGAACACTGAGGAAGACAGAACTAGAATGTCTTAATGAAACATAATAGAACACTGAGGAAGACAGAATGTCTTAATGAAACATAATAGAACACTGAGGAAGACAGAAAGTCTTAATGAAACATAATAGAACACTGAGGAAGACAGAATGTCTTAATGAAACATAATAGAACACTGAGGAAGACAGAATGTCTTAATGAAACATAATAGAGCACTGAGGAAGACAGAACTAGAATGTCTTAATGAAACATAATAGAACACTGAGGAAGACAGAATGTCTTAATGAAACATAATAGAACAATGAGGAAGACAGAACTAGAATGTCTTAATGAAACATAATAGAACACTGAGGAAGACAGAACTAGAATGTCTTAATGAAACATAATAGAACACTGAGGAAGACAGAATGTCTTAATGAAACATAATAGAACACTGAGGAAGACAGAATGGAATGAAACATAATAGAACACTGAGGAAGACAGAATGTCTTAATGAAACATAATAGAACACTGAGGAAGACAGAATGTCTTAATGAAACACAATAGAACACTGAGGAAGACAGAACTAGAATGTCTTAATGAAACATAATAGAACACTGAGGAAGACAGAATGTCTTAATGAAACACAATAGAACACTGAGGAAGACAGAACTAGAATGTCTTAATGAAACATAATAGAACACTGAGGAAGACAGAATGTCTTAATGAAACATAATAGAACACTGAGGAAGACAGAATGTCTTAATGAAACATAATAGAACACTGAGGAAGACAGAACTAGAATGTCTTAATGAAACATAATAGAACACTGAGGAAGACAGAATGTATTAATGAAACATAATAGAGCACTGAGGAAGACAGGACTAGAATGTCTTAATGAAACATAATAGAACACTGAGGAAGACAGAATGTCTTAATGAAACATAATAGAGCACTGAGGAAGACAGAACTAGAATGTCTTAATGAAACATAATAGAACACTGAGGAAGACAGAACTAGAATGTCTAAATGAAACATAATAGAACACTGAGGAAGACAGAATGTCTTAATGAAACATAATAGAGCACTGAGGAAGACAGAACTAGAATGTCTTAATGAAACATAATAGAACACTGAGGAAGACAGAACTAGAATGTCTAAATGAAACATAATAGAACACTGAGGAAGACAGAATGTCTTAATGAAACATAATAGAACACTGAGGAAGACAGAATGTCTTAATGAAACAGAATAGAACACAGAGGAAGACAGAATGTCTTAATGAAACATAATAGAACACTGAGGAAGACAGAATGTCTTAATGAAACATAATAGAACGCCCAATATGTTAATGGGGGCCCAGAATCATTCCTGGTCAGGACACAACACATGATCAGATTCCTGTCCATAGTGGCAGTAGGTGTTCCCCTGGTGGACAGGGTACCTGGCCTATCTACACAGGAAGACTAAACAGAAGGCCTTCTGGGAACATGAGGGGAATGTGATGGGGAACAGAAACCAAACGAAGATTGAGAACCAATTCATGTCTCTACTTGTAGGAGACATTCCACATAGCACCCAATCCCTTTACAGTGCACTACTTTTGACTCTATAGGGAACAGGGTGCACTATATAGGGAACAGGATGCACTAGGGAACAGGGTGCACTATATAGGGAACAGGGTGCCATTTGGGATGAAATCTACAAATAATTTGTATTTTACCTGACTAGGCAAGTCAGTTTAATAACAAATACTTATTTTCAATGACGGCCTAGGAACAGTGGGTTAACTGCCTTGTTCCGGGGCAGAATGACAGATTTGTACCTTGTCAGCTCGGGGGTTTGAACTTGCAACCTTTCGGCTACTAGTCCAACGCTCTAACCACTAGGCTATCTTGCCTCTCCTACACTATAACCACTACGCTACCCTGCCGCCCCACAATGCACTTGGGCTTTGGTCAAATGTAGTGCACCAAATAAGGGAATAGTGTGAGGGAATAAGGGAATAGGGAATAAGGGAATAGTGTGAGGGAATAAGGGAATAGGGAATAAGGGAATAGTGTGCCGTTTCAGTCTTTCTCCTGTCCAGTCTTCTAGTGGTTCCGTAGCAGCCAGGTGGGAGCAGAGACTCCTGCCTGAGTAAAGTAGTTCCACCACCACGGCTTCTCCTGCTCCTCTGCTCCCATCCCCGGTTCTCCTCCCATCCCCGGTTCCCTGGGTTCCCTCGGTTCCCTGGGTTCCCTCGGTTCTCCCGGCTCGGAGCGGCTGTAGCTCTGGAAGTGGTTGTAAGGGTCGAAGCGCTCATAAGTGTCCAGGGAGGAGCTGAGGAACAGGTGGTAGTCTGGTCCTACTGGCTGAACAGGGACCTGGAGGAGAGGAGAGAAATACATATCTTTAATGAGAGGTAGGGGAGGAGGGAGGAGAGGGGAGAGGGAGAGAGGAGGAGGGAGGAGAGAGGGAGAGGGAGAGAGGAGGAGGGAGGAGAGGGGAGAGGGAGAGAGGAGGAGGGAGGAGAGGGAGAGAGGAGGAGGGAGGAGAGGGGAGAGGGAGAGAGGAGGAGGGAGGAGAGGGGAGAGGGAGAGAGGAGGAGGGAGGAGAGGGGAGAGGGGAGGTTACTCAGGCCCAGAAGCCAGGATATGCATATAATTGGTAGTACTGAATAGAAAACACTTTGAAGTTTCTAAAACTGTTAAAATAATATACGAGAGTATAACACAAATGATATTCAATGAATAGCTATGGGTCCTATGTGATTCCAGCTCCCAAATTGCAATTCCTATGGCGTCCACTAGATGGCAACATGTTGAAGAAAGAATATGACTTTGAAAAGACAGAGTCAGCTTTGAAAATCAGTCTTGGGGTCATAAAGAGGACGCGCACCAGCTTATTTTGTTGTCCTATTGAATATACTTCTTTCCGTATGAAATATTATAGTTTATTTACATTTTGAGGGTACCTGAGGAATAAACAGAAACGTAGTTTGACTTGTTTGAACAAAGTTAAGGTGTAGTTTTCCGGGTTTCTATCTTGGCCAGTTGAACGAGTGGATTAGTGAAACCGATGGCGCCAAATAAACTGACTTTTTTGGGATATAAAGAAGGATTTTATTGAACAAAACGACCATTCCTGTTGTAGCTGGGACCCTTTGGATTGCAAACAGAGGAAGAATTTCAGAAGTAGGTGATTTATTTAATCGCTGTTTGTGATTGAAAAATATGTTGTGGGGCGCCGTCCTCAAACAAAGGCATGGTATGCTTTCACCGTAAAGCATTTTGCAAATCTCAAAATGCAGTTAGATTAACAAGAATGTCAGCTTTTAACCGATATAAGATACTTGTATGTTCATAAATGTTTCATGTTACGATTATTTATTTGAATTACCTCCGAATTCACCGGATGTTGTTGACAGGTATCTCGCTCAAGGGCCCTAACCTTATACCTCTGATATCATGACCCTGACATCAACATAATATAACTCAGATATCATGACCCTGACATCAACACCTCAGATATCATGACATCAACACCTCAGATATCATGACATCAACACCTCAGATATCATGACCCTGACATCAACACCTCAGATATCATGACATCAACACCTCAGATATCATGACCCTGATATCAACACCTCAGATATCATGACATCAACACCTCAGATATCATGACATCAACACCTCAGATATCATGACATCAACACCTCAGATATCATGACATCAACACCTCAGATATCATGACATCAACACCTCAGATATCATGACATCAACACCTCAGATATCATGACATCAACACCTCAGATATCATGACATCAACACCTCAGATATCATGACATCAACACCTCAGATATCATGACATCAACACCTCAGATATCATGACATCAACACCTCAGATATCATGACATCAACACCTCAGATATCATGACATCAACACCTCAGATATCATGACATCAACACCTCAGATATCATGACCCTGATATCAACACCTCAGATATCATGACATCAACACCTCAGATATCATGACATCAACACCTCAGATATCATGACATCAACACCTCAGATATCATGACCCTGACATCAACACCTCAGATATCATGACCCTGACATCAACACCTCAGATATCATGACATCAACACCTCAGATATCATGACATCAACACCTCAGATATCATGACCCTGATATCAACACCTCAGATATCATGACCCTGACATCAACACCTCAGATATCATGACCCTGATATCAACACCTCAGATATCATGACCCTGACATCAACACCTCAGATATCATGACCCTGACATCAACACCTCAGATATCATGACCCTGACATCAACACCTCAGATATCATGACCCTGACATCAACACCTCAGATATCATGATATCAACACCTCAGATATCATGACATCAACACCTCAGATATCATGACATCAACACCTCAGATATCATGACATCAACACCTCAGATATCATGACATCAACACCTCAGATATCATGACATCAACACCTCAGATATCGTGACCCTGATATCAACACCTCAGATATCATGACCCTGACATCAACACCTCAGATATCATGACATCAACACCTCAGATATCATGACATCAACACCTCAGATATCATGACCCTGACATCAACACCTCAGATATCATGACCCTGACATCAACACCTCAGATATCATGACCCTGACATCAACACCTCAGATATCATGACCCTGACATCAACACCTCAGATATCATGACATCAACACCTCAGATATCATGACATCAACACCTCAGATATCATGACATCAACACCTCAGATATCATGACATCAACACCTCAGATATCATGACATCAACACCTCAGATATCATGACCCTGACATCAACACCTCAGATATCATGACATCAACACCTCAGATATCATGACCCTGACATCAACACCTCAGATATCATGATATCAACACCTCAGATATCCTGACATCAACACCTCAGATATCATGACCCTGATATCAACACCTCAGATATCATGACATCAACACCTCAGATATCATGACATCAACACCTCAGATATCATGACCCTGACATCAACACCTCAGATATCATGACCCTGACATCAACACCTCAGATATCATGACCCTGACATCAACACCTCAGATATCATGACATCAACACCTCAGATATCATGACCCTGACATCAACACCTCAGATATCATGACCCTGACATCAACACCTCAGATATCATGACCCTGACATCAACACCTCAGATATCATGACATCAACACCTCAGATATCATGACATCAACACCTCAGATATCATGACCCTGATATCAACACCTCAGATATCATGACATCAACACCTCAGATATCATGACCCTGACATCAACACCTCAGATATCATGACCCTGATATCAACACCTCAGATATCATGACCCTGACATCAACACCTCAGATATCATGACCCTGATATCAACACCTCAGATATCATGACCCTGACATCAACACCTCAGATATCATGACCCTGACATCAACACCTCAGATATCATGACATCAACACCTCAGATATCATGACCCTGACATCAACACCTCAGATATCATGACCCTGACATCAACACCTCAGATATCATGACATCAACACCTCAGATATCATGACCCTGACATCAACACCTCAGATATCATGACATCAACACCTCAGATATCATGATATCAACACCTCAGATATCATGATATCAACACCTCAGATATCCTGACATCAACACCTCAGATATCCTGACATCAACACCTCAGATATCATGACATCAACACCTCAGATATCATGACATCAACACCTCAGATATCATGACATCAACACCTCAGATATCATGACATCAACACCTCAGATATCATGACATCAACACCTCAGATATCATGACCCTGATATCAACACCTCAGATATCATGACCCTGACATCAACACCTCAGATATCATGACATCAACACCTCAGATATCATGACCCTGATATCAACACCTCAGATATCATGACCCTGACATCAACACCTCAGATATCATGACCCTGACATCAACACCTCAGATATCATGACCCTGACATCAACACCTCAGATATCATGACATCAACACCTCAGATATCATGACATCAACACCTCAGATATCATGACATCAACACCTCAGATATCATGACCCTGACATCAACACCTCAGATATCATGACCCTGACATCAACACCTCAGATATCATGACCCTGACATCAACACCTCAGATATCATGACCCTGACATCAACACCTCAGATATCATGACCCTGACATCAACACCTCAGATATCATGACATCAACACCTCAGATATCATGACATCAACACCTCAGATATCATGACATCAACACCTCAGATATCATGACATCAACACCTCAGATATCATGACCCTGATATCAACACCTCAGATATCATGACCCTGACATCAACACCTCAGATATCATGACATCAACACCTCAGATATCATGACCCTGATATCAACACCTCAGATATCATGACCCTGACATCAACACCTCAGATATCATGACCCTGACATCAACACCTCAGATATCATGACCCTGACATCAACACCTCAGATATCATGACATCAACACCTCAGATATCATGACATCAACACCTCAGATATCATGACATCAACACCTCAGATATCATGACCCTGATATCAACACCTCAGATATCATGACATCAACACCTCAGATATCATGACATCAACACCTCAGATATCATGACCCTGACATCAACACCTCAGATATCATGACCCTGATATCAACACCTCAGATATCATGACATCAACACCTCAGATATCATGACATCAACACCTCAGATATCATGACCCTGACATCAACACCTCAGATATCATGACCCTGATATCAACACCTCAGATATCATGACCCTGACATCAACACCTCAGATATCATGACCCTGACATCAACACCTCAGATATCATGACCCTGACATCAACACCTCAGATATCATGACATCAACACCTCAGATATCATGACCCTGATATCAACACCTCAGATATCATGACATCAACACCTCAGATATCATGACCCTGATATCAACACCTCAGATACCATGACATCAACACCTCAGATATCATGACCCTGATATCAACACCTCAGATATCATGACATCAACACCTCAGATATCATGACCCTGACATCAACACCTCAGATATCATGACCCTGACATCAACACCTCAGATATCATGACCCTGATATCAACACCTCAGATATCATGACATCAACACCTCAGATATCATGACATCAACACCTCAGATATCATGACATCAACACCTCAGATATCATGATATCAACACCTCAGATATCATGACCCTGACAACAACACCTCAGATATCATGACCCTGACATCAACACCTCAGATATCATGACCCTGACATCAACACCTCAGATATCATGACATCAACACCTCAGATATCATGACCCTGACATCAACACCTCAGATATCATGACCCTGACATCAACACCTCAGATATCATGACATCAACACCTCAGATATCATGACCCTGACATCAACACCTCAGATATCATGACATCAACACCTCAGATATCATGACATCAACACCTCAGATATCATGACCCTGATATCAACACCTCAGATATCATGACATCAACACCTCAGATATCATGACATCAACACCTCAGATATCATGACCCTGATATCAACACCTCAGATATCATGACATCAACACCTCAGATATCATGACCCTGATATCAACACCTCAGATATCATGACCCTGACATCAACACCTCAGATATCATGACCCTGACATCAACACCTCAGATATCATGACATCAACACCTCAGATATCATGACATCAACACCTCAGATATCATGACCCTGACATCAACACCTCAGATATCATGACCCTGACATCAACACCTCAGATATCCTGACATCAACACCTCAGATATCATGACCCTGACATCAACACCTCAGATATCATGACCCTGACATCAACACCTCAGATATCATGACATCAACACCTCAGATATCATGACATCAACACCTCAGATATCATGACATCAACACCTCAGATATCATGACATCAACACCTCAGATATCATGACATCAACACCTCAGATATCATGACATCAACACCTCAGATATCATGACATCAACACCTCAGATATCATGACATCAACACCTCAGATATCATGACCCTGATATCAACACCTCAGATATCATGACCCTGACATCAACACCTCAGATATCATGACATCAACACCTCAGATATCATGACATCAACACCTCAGATATCATGACATCAACACCTCAGATATCATGACCCTGACATCAACACCTCAGATATCATGACCCTGATATCAACACCTCAGATATCATGACATCAACACCTCAGATATCATGACATCAACACCTCAGATATCATGACCCTGACATCAACACCTCAGATATCATGACCCTGATATCAACACCTCAGATATCATGACATCAACACCTCAGATATCATGACCCTGATATCAACACCTCAGATATCATGACATCAACACCTCAGATATCATGACCCTGACATCAACACCTCAGATATCATGACCCTGACATCAACACCTCAGATATCATGACCCTGACATCAACACCTCAGATATCATGACCCTGACATCAACACCTCAGATATCATGATATCAACACCTCAGATATCATGACCCTGATATCAACACCTCAGATATCATGACCCTGACATCAACACCTCAGATATCATGACCCTGACATCAACACCTCAGATATCATGACATCAACACCTCAGATATCATGACCCTGACATCAACACCTCAGATATCATGACATCAACACCTCAGATATCATGACCCTGACATCAACACCTCAGATATCATGACCCTGACATCAACACCTCAGATATCATGACATCAACACCTCAGATATCATGACCCTGACATCAACACCTCAGATATCATGACCCTGATATCAACACCTCAGATATCATGACCCTGACATCAACACCTCAGATATCATGACATCAACACCTCAGATATCATGACCCTGACATCAACACCTCAGATATCATGATATCAACACCTCAGATATCATGACCCTGACATCAACACCTCAGATATCATGACCCTGACATCAACACCTCAGATATCATGACCCTGACATCAACACCTCAGATATCATGACCCTGACATCAACACCTCAGATATCATGACCCTGACATCAACACCTCAGATATCATGACCCTGACATCAACACCTCAGATATCATGACCCTGACATCAACACCTCAGATATCATGACATCAACACCTCAGATATCATGACATCAACACCTCAGATATCATGACATCAACACCTCAGATATCATGACCCTGACATCAACACCTCAGATATCGTGACCCTGACATCAACATCATATTTCTCAAAACACTGATCCTGGCACAGAAACATCACAGATCACAGATAAAGTATATAATAACTAAATGAATCATATATATATATATATATAAATAACTTCGCAAGTACCTTTTTGAGCACGAAGTCGACCCGCCCAGCTTTTTCCATGTGAGCAGGCAGGTAAATTCTCTTGCTGACTTTGGAGTAACCTTTAGCTGATGCTGTTATGATGTGTGTTCCTGAGTTCATTAACCTCCAGTAATCACCTTCCTCCGCTATGGAGGGAGGGAGGGAGGGGGAGGGAGGGAGGGAGGGAGGGAGGGAGGGAGGGAGGGAGGGAGGGGGAGGGAGGGAGGGAGGGAGGGAGGGAGGGAGGAGGGAGGGAGGGAGGGAAGGACAGGGAAGGAGACAGGGAAGGAGACAGGGATGAGGGAGAGAGAGATATCAAATACAAATCTTAGAATCAGCTATTATAGACTGCCAGAACCCACTGGATTCTCCAATTACATTGAATGAATTACAGTACAAATTACAAGCCGTCAATTGGCTATACTTAATTAATTATTAAAATCCAGAAAAAACTGTTCAATTCTACAACCACCTAAAAGGAAGCGATTCCCAAACCTTCCATAACAAAGCCATCACCTACAGAGAGATGAACCTGGAGAAGAGTCCCCTAAGCAAGCTGGTCCTGGGGCTCTGTTCACAAACACAAACACACCCTACAGAGCCCAAGGACAGCAGCACCATTAGACCCAACCAAATCATGAGAAAACAAAAAGATAATTACTTGAAAAAACTGAGCAAACTAGAATGCTATTTGGCCCTAAACAGAGAGTACACAGCGGCAGAATACCTGACCACTGTGACTGACCCAAACTTAAGGAAAGCTATGCCTATGTACAGACTCAGTGAGCATAGCCTTGCTATTGACAAAGGCCGCCGTAGGCAGACATGGCTCTCAAGAGAAGACAGGCTTATGTGCTCACTGCCCACAAAATTAGTTGGAAACTGAGCTGCACTTCCTAACCTCCTGCCAAATGTATTTGTATGTATATTAAAGACACATATTTCCCTCAGATTACACAGATCCACAAAGAATTCAAAAACAAACATTCTGATAAACTCCCATATCTACTGGGTGAAATACCACAGTCTGCCATCAGCACAGCAGCAAGATTTGTGACCTGCTGCCACGAGAAAAGGTCAACCAGTGAAGAACAAACACCATTGTAAATACAACCCATATTTATTTATTTATTTTCTCTTTTGTACATTAACTATTTGCACATCTGCAAATATTGTATACAGACATAATATGACATTTGAAATGTTTTAATTATTTTGGAACTTCTGTGAGTGTAATGGTTACTGTTAATTTCTATTGTTTGTTTCACGTTTATATATTATCTACCTCACTTGCTTTGGCAATGTTAACATGTTTCCCATGCCAATAAAGCCCCTTGAATTGAATTGAGAGAGAGAGCAAGAGAAAGAGAGGGAGATAGGAGGGGGAATGGGATGAAGAGGGGGAGGGAGGGGAAAAGAGACAGAGAAGGAGCGAGACAGAGAAGGAGCGAGACAGAGAAGGAGGGAGACAGGGAAGGAGGGAGACAGGGAAGGAGGGAGACAGAAGGAGGGAGACAGAAGGAGGGAGACAGAAGGAGGGAGACAGAAGGAGGGAGACAGAAGGATGGAGACAGAGAAGGAGGGAGACAGAGAAGGAGGGAGACAGAGAAGGAGGGAGACAGAGAAGGAGGGAGACAGAGAAGGAGGGAGACAGAGAAGGAGGGAGACAGAGAAGGAAGGGGAGAGAGGAGGGAGACAGAGAAGGAAGGGGAGAGAGGAGGGAGACAGAGAAGGAGGGAGACAGAGAAGGAAGGAGACAGAGAAGGAAGGAGACAGAGAAGGAGGGAGACAGAGAAGGAGGGAGACAGAGAAGGAGGGAGACAGAGAAGGAGGGAGACAGAGAAGGAGGGAGACAGAGACGGAGGGAGACAGAGACGGAGGGAGACAGAGAAGGAGGGAGACAGAGAAGGAGGGAGACAGAGAAGGAGGGAGACAGAGAAGGAGGGAGACAGAGAAGGAGGGAGACAGAGAAGGAGGGAGACAGGGAAGGAGGGAGATAGGGAAGGAGGGAGATAGAGAAGGAGGGAGTCAGAGAAGGAGGGAGTCAGAGAAGGAGGGAGTCAGAGAAGGAGGGAGACAGAGAAGGAGGGAGACAGAGAAGGAGGGAGACAGAGAAGGAGGGAGACAGAAGGAGGGAGACAGAAGGAGGGAGACAGAAGGAGGGAGACAGAAGGAGGGAGACAGAAGGAGGGAGACAGAAGGAGGGAGACAGAGAAGGAGGGAGACAGAGAAGGAGGGAGACAGAGAAGGAGTTCGACAGGGAAGGAGGGAGAAAGAGAAGTAGGGAGACAGACAAATGGCTCCTTTCTCCCTCCATAGAGCTCTAACAGAGGGCCCTGCTCAGAAGTAGCCATTTGGGCTCCTTTCTCCCTCCATAGAGCTCTAACAGAGGTCCCTGCTCAGAAGTAGCCATTTGGGCTCCTTTCTCTAACAGAGGATCCTATGACTATCAGTTATTACGGTGGTTACCTGTGGTGACATCTTTACGAATCCCCCTGACAGATACGGACGCTCCCTTTATTCCATAGCCCTCTTCATCCTTCACCACTCCCTTAATACCTCTGTGGACCTGGAGAAGAGAAGGAACGACAGGGAATATCAGGGAATATCAGGCTTATTTTAACAAAATTCCCTGGTTTTCCAGGAATCTCAGTTGCTGGAATCCTGGAGAGATGACTTATTCCCCCCTCATTCCAGGATTCTCCCAACCAGAATTCCAGGATTCTCCCAACCAGAATTCTAGGATATACTGCTTATTCCCCCCTCATTCCAGGATACTCCCAACCAGAATTCCAGGATTCTCCCAACCAGAATTCTAGGATATACTGCTTATTCCCCCCTCATTCCAGGATACTCCCAACCAGGATTCCAGGATTCTCCCAACCAGAATTCTAGGGCTTATTCCCCCCCCCCATTCCAGGATACTCCCAACCAGGATTCCAGGATTCTCCCAACCAGAATTCTAGGATATACTGCTTATTCCCCCCTCATTCCAGGATTCTCCCAACCAGGATTCTAGGATTCTCCCAACCAGGATTCCTGGAAACCCAAGAAATTTGGGAGGGGGCAGTTTCCGGAATTTGCAAACCTATCAGTGAATGGCAGGGAATGCTAAGGTCAGTGGAGGCTGGTGGGCGGGAGAAATATATAGTAGGAGTGCAGCTTAAAACCTCTTCGGGATTCGGTGTCCCGTCCACGGGACGGTTGAGCTAATGTCGGCTAATGTGATTAGCATGAGGTTGAGCTAATGTAGGCTAATGCGATTAGCATGAGGTTGAGCTAATGTAGGCTAATGTGATTAACATGAGGTTGAGCTAATGTAGGCTAATGCGATTAGCATGTGGTTAAATAAGAACATTTCCCAGGACATAGACATATCTGATATTGGCAGGAAGCTTAAATTCTTGTTCATCTAACTGCACTGTCCAATCTACAGTAGCTATTACAGTTTTGAACATGAAAAGTTATTAATAAACAAGTTAGGCACATTTGGACAGTCTTGATACAAAATTTTGAACAGAAATGCAATGGTTCATTGGATCAGTCTAAAACTTTGCACATACACTGCTGTCATCTAGTGGCCAACATCTAAATTTCTTTGTATTATCTTTTACCAGATCTACTGTGTTATATTCTCCTACATTCCGTTTACACAATCTTCAAAGTGTTTCCTTTCAAATGGTGTGAAGAATGTGAATATCCTTGCTTCAGGGCCTGAGCTACAGGCAGTTAGATTTAGGTATGTCATTTTAGGCGAACATTTGAAGAAAAAAAAAAAGGGGGTGGAGCCTTAAGAGGTTTTAACAGAACGGCTGTATTGGAATGAATGGAACGATATCAGACACATCAAACACATGTTTTCCACGTGTTCAATATACAGCTCCATGTATTCCATTCCAGCCATTACAAAGAGCCAGCTGTCCTCCTATATCTCTGCCCACCAGCCACCACTGATAAGGACATTAAACATGGTCAGAAAATGATGGTATAACTACGGCACAAAATGGCTGCCTGGTCGTTGTGCTATAGAGAGGCAGACCCACCGACTCCATGAAACTGAGCAAGGCCTCCTTGTTCCTGAGCCACTCTGGGTAGAGCTCCTCTTCAGAAGGGAACTTGTCACAGCCCAGCTCCACCGTAATCTCCAGGCAGTTAGTGTGGAGGTAGTTAAAGTCTGACATGCCTACGGTACCGGAGAAATAGAGAGTTAGGACACATCGTAAATATATACACTAGACACACAAGTACTGAGAATTAACAGACAGACAGGAATAAGAGGGGGGGTTAAGGAGAGGAGGAGAGAAAAGAGGAAGTGAGGAGGAAGAGAGGAGGAGGAGAGAGAAGAGGAGGAGAGGAGGAAAGGAAGAGAGGAGGAGGAGAGGAGGAGGAGGAGGAGGAAAGGAGGAGGAGGAGGAGGAAAGGAGGAGGAGGAGGAGGAGGAGGAGGAGGAGGAGGAGGAGGAGAGGAGGAAAGAAAGAGAGGAGGAGGAGGAGAGGAGGAAAGAAGAGAGGAGGAGAGGAGGAAAGGAAGAGAGGATGAGAGAGAAGAGGAGGAGGAGAGGAGGAAAGGAGAGAGGAGGAGGATGAAGAAAAGAGGAGAGAGAGAAGAGGAAGATAGGAGGAGAGAGGAGAGGAGTTAAGGAAGAGAGGAGGAGAGGAGGAAAGGAAGAGAGGAGGAGGAGGAGGAGAGGAGGAAAGGAAGAGAGGAGGAGAAGAAGAGAAAGAGAGGAGGAGGAAGAGGAGGAGGAGAGAGAAGAGGAGGAGGAGGAAGGAGGAGGAGGAGGAGAGAGAGGAGGAGGAGAGGAGGAAAGGAAGAGAGGAGGAGGATGAAGAAAAGAGGAGGAGAGAGAAGAGGAAGATAGGAGGAGAGAGGAGAGGAGTTAAGGAAGAGAGGAGGAGAGGAGGAAAGGAAGAGAGGAGGAGAGGAGGAGAGGAAAAGAAGAGGAGGAGAGGAGGAGAGAGAAGAGAAGGAGAGGAGGAGAGAGAAGGAAATGGAAGAGAGGAAGAGAGAGTAAGAATGACACGAGGACGAGAGGAGAGACAGAATGACACGAGGAGGAGAGACAGAATGACACGAGGAGAAGATATGGAAGGTTCCGTACCCCCTGGGAAGAGAGAAGATATAGAAGGTTCCGTACCCCCTGGGAAGCTGTACCACAGAGGAGGAGGAGAGGAGAAGATATGGAAGGTTCCGTACCCCCTGGGAAGCTGTACCACAGAGGAGGAGGAGAGGAGAAGATATAGAAGGTTCCGTACTCCCTGGGAAGCTGTACCACAGAGGAGGAGGAGAGGAGAAGATATAGAAGGTTCCGTACCCCCTGGGAAGCTGTACCACAGAGGAGGAGGAGAGGAGAAGATATAGAAGGTTCCGTACCCCCTGGGAAGCTGTACCACAGAGGAGGAGGAGAGGAGGAGAGGAGGAGATATGGAAGGTTCCGTACCCCCTGGGAAGAGAGGAGGAGATATAGAAGGTTCTGTACCCCCTGGGAAGCTGTACCACAGAGGAGGAGGAGAGGAGAAGATATAGAAGGTTCCGTACCCCCTGGGAAGCTGTACCACAGAGGAGGAGGAGAGGAGGAGGAGAGGAGAAGATATAGAAGGTTCCGTAACCCCTGGGAAGCTGTACCACAGAGGAGGAGGAGAGGAGAAGAGGAGAAGATAGAGAAGGTTCCGTACCCCCTGGGAAGCTGTACCACAGAGGAGGAGGAGGGAGAAGAGATGGAGAGGAGGAGAGGAGGAGATATAGAAGGTTCCGTACCCCCTGGGAAGCTGTACCACAGAGGAGGAGAAGAGGAGGAGAGGAGAAGATATAGAAGGTTCCGTACCCCCTGGGAAGCTGTACCACAGAGGAGGAGAAGAGGAGGAGAGGAGAAGATATAGAAGGTTCCGTACCCCCTGGGAAGCTGTACCACAGAGGAGGAGAAGAGGAGGAGAGGAGAAGATATAGAAGGTTCCGTACCCCCTGGGAAGCTGTACCACAGAGCCCCGTTGATGATGCCTCCGCTCCGGATGAAGGACGCTCCACATCTAGAATATACAACATGTAGGTCATGTAACAGGGGGTAATATAATCATTCATAATAATAGCCAGGAATATAATCACCTGTCTGTGTTGTTGTCGGCCATGCTGGCGTGAGAGTCTGCGTATGTCCTGGCCAGCTGCTTAAATGCCTGCAGAGAGGAACACAGTCACACTCTACAACATGGCATTTTCTGGCCTGGGAACAGAAGAGGTTTTCACCACTGACATAAACTAGGTGTAGAACAGGGTACTTGTTGGTCAGGTTTAGGACAGGTGAGTGTTGGTCAGGTGTAGAACAGGGTACTTGTTGGTCAGGTTTAGGACAGGTATACGTTGGCCAGGTTTAGGACAGGTACCTGCTGGTCAGGTGTCGAACAGAGTACCTGTTGGCCAGGTTTAGGACAGGGTACCTGCTGGTCAGGTGTAGAACAGGGTACCTGTTGGTCAGGTTTAGAAAAGGTACATGTCGGTCAGGTTTAGGACAGGGTACCCGTTGGCCAGGTTTAGGACAGGTACCTGCTGGTCAGGTGTAGAACAGGGTACCCATTGGCCAGGTTTAGGACAGGTACCTGTTGGTCGGGTTTAGGACAGTTGATTGTTGGTCGGGTTTAGGACAGGTACCTGCTGGTCAGGTTTAGGACAGGTGCCTGTTCATCAGGTGTAGGACAGGACAGGGTACCTGTTGGTCAGGTGTAGGACAGGATAGGGTACCTGTTGGTCAGGTGTAGGACAGGACAGGGTACATGTTGGTCAGGTGGAGGACAGGACAAGGTACCTGTTGGTCAGGTGTAGGACAGGACAGGGTACCTGTTGGTCAGGTGTAGGACAGGTACCTGATGGTCAGGTTTAGGACAGGTACCTGTTGGTCAGGTAATATAATAATAATAATATATGCCATTTAGCAGACGCTTTTATCCAAAGCGACTTACAGTCATGTGTGTATACATTCTACGTATGGGTGGTCCCGGGAATCGAACCCACTACTCTGGCGTTACAAGCGCCATGCTCTACCAACTGAGCTACAGAAGGACCAGGTGTGGAACAGGACAGGGTACCTGTTCATCAGGTATAGGACAGGGTACCTGTTGGTCAGGTGTAGGACAGGGTACCTGTTGGTCAGGTGTAGGACAGGACATGGTACCTGTTAATCAGGTGTAGGACAGGGTACCTGTTGGTCAGGTGTAGGACAGGGTACCTGTTCATCAGGTATAGGACAGGGTACCTGTTGGTCAGGTGTAGGACAGGGTACCTGTTGGTCAGGTGTAGGACAGGACATGGTACCTGTTAATCAGGTGTAGGACAGGGTACCTGTTGGTCAGGTGTAGGACAGGGTACCTGTTGGTCAGGTGTAGGACAGGGTACCTGTTGGTCAGGTGTAGGACAGGGTACCTGTTGGTCAGGTGTAGGACACGGTACATGTTGGTCAGGTGTAGGACACGGTACCTGTTCGTCAGGTGTAGGACAGGGTACCTGTTCGTCAGGTGTAGGACAGGGTACCTGTTTGTCAGGTGTAGGACAGGGTACCTGTTGGTCAGGTGTAGGACACGGTACATGTTGGTCAGGTGTAGGACACGGTACATGTTGGTCAGGTGTAGGACACGGTACCTGTTGGGCAGGTGTAGGACAGGGTACCTGTTCGTCAGGTGGAGGACAGGACAAGGTACCTGTTGTTCAGGTGTAGGACAGGGTACCTGTTGGTCAGGTGGAAGACAGGACAAGGTACCTGTTGGTCAGGTGTTGGACAGGGTACCTGTTGGTCAGGTGTTGGACAGGGTACCTGTTGGTCAGGTGTTGGACAGGGTACCTGTTGGTCAGGTGTTGGACAGGGTACCTGTTGGTCAGGTGTAGGACAGGACAAGGTACCTGTTGGTCAGGTGTTGGACAGGGTACCTGTCGGTCAGGTGTAGGACAGGGTACCTGTTTGTCAGGTGTAGGACAGGGTACCTGTTGGTCAGGTGTAGGACACGGTACATGTTGGTCAGGTGTAGGACACGGTACATGTTGGTCAGGTGTAGGACACGGTACCTGTTGGGCAGGTGTAGGACAGGGTACCTGTTCGTCAGGTGGAGGACAGGACAAGGTACCTGTTGTTCAGGTGTAGGACAGGGTACCTGTTGGTCAGGTGGAAGACAGGACAAGGTACCTGTTGGTCAGGTGTTGGACAGGGTACCTGTTGGTCAGGTGTTGGACAGGGTACCTGTTGGTCAGGTGTTGGACAGGGTACCTGTTGGTCAGGTGTTGGACAGGGTACCTGTTGGTCAGGTGTAGGACAGGACAAGGTACCTGTTGGTCAGGTGTTGGACAGGGTACCTGTTGGTCAGGTGTAGGACAGAACAGGGTACCTGTTGGTCAGGTGTAGGACAGAACAGGGTACCTGTTGGTCAGGTGTAGAACAGAACAG
>NW_025745407.1:484761-499761 GCF_021184085.1 Oncorhynchus gorbuscha
ATTGGTTAAGGACACTATCACTCTGTCTCTCTGGTAGTGGGAGGGGCTAAACCAATAGGAGAGCTCAGGTAGATGAAACAGTTGGAAAAGGGGCAAGGCTTAGAAAGAGAGTGCCCCAACACATGCTGTCACAGACTCTATATAATGGAGAAGATAGGAGGCGTGGCCTCTTTCTATCTCTACGCGGCGGTTGGTTGGTCCCGGCTTCGACGTTTTTTATTTAT
This sequence comes from Oncorhynchus gorbuscha, assembly GCF_021184085.1. NCBI lineage: Eukaryota > Metazoa > Chordata > Actinopteri > Salmoniformes > Salmonidae > Oncorhynchus > Oncorhynchus gorbuscha. Next base: position 484,986 of record NW_025745407.1, read on the forward strand.
GATTTACTTCCTGGTTGTGGTGTGGTTGTTGTTCCGGGTCGTTCCTATCCTCTACCTCGGCGGCCGCCAGCTCGTAACCGTCGGGGTTCATGGATGCCAGGATGTGGATGCGCGTGGTGTTTACGAGCGTCTGGATACGCTGGTTGCCAAGGAGATACTCGGAACACAGGTACTGTGCCAGGTAGAGCAGCAGCTGACGACCCAGGACCTCATTGCCATGCATGTTGCCAACCAGCTTGATCTCCGGTTCCACTGAGGAGGGGAGGTGGGGGAGATGGGGGAGGAGAGGGAGAGATGGGGGAGATGGGGGAGAGAGGGAGAGATGGGGGGAGGTGGGGGAGATGGGGGAGGTGGGGGAGATGGGGGGAGGGAGAGGGAGATGGGGGAGGGAGAGATGGGGGAGGTGGAGGAGGTGGATGAGATGGGGAGGGAGAGGGGGAGGGAGAGGGAGATGGGGGGAGGAGAGGGAGATGGGGGAGGGAGAGGGAGATGGGGAGGGAGAGGGTTCACGGGGGAAGAAGGGAGGGGGTGAGAGACACAGGAAAGGAATTGCTCAAGACAAAACCTGTGTAAAAGTTCATCTTAGAAGATGTTAAGACACAGGAGGTCCTCAACTAGCCCTGTACCAATAGGCTTTAAGACACAGGAGGTCCTCAACTAGCCCTGTACCAATAGGCTTTAAGACACAGGAGGTCCTCAACTAGCCCTGTACCAATAGGCTTTAAGACACAGGAGGTCCTCAACTAGCCCTGTACCAATAGGCTTTAAGACACAGGAGGTCCTCAACTAGCCCTGTACCAATAGGCTTTAAGACACAGGAGGTCCTCAACTAGCCCTGTACCAATAGGCTTTAAGACACAGGAGGTCCTCAACTAGCCCTGTACCAATAGGCTTTAAGACACAGGAGGTCCTCAACTAGCCCTGTACTAATAGGCTTTAAGACACAGGAGGTCCTCAACTAGCCCTGTACCAATAGGCTTTAAGACACAGGAGGTCCTCAACTAGCCCTGTACCAATAGGCTTTAATAAGACACAGGAGGTCCTCAACTAGCCCTGTACCAATAGGCTTTAAGACACAGGAGGTCCTCAACTAGCCCTGTACCAATAGGCTTTAATTAACAGGAGGTCCTCAACTAGCCCTGTACCAATAGGCTTTAAGACACAGGAGGTCCTCAACTAGCCCTGTACCAATAGGCTTTAAGACACAGGAGGTCCTCAACTAGCCCTGTACCAATAGGCTTTAATTAACAGGAGGTCCTCAACTAGCCCTGTACCAATAGGCTTTAATTAACAGGAGGTCCTCAACTAGCCCTGTACCAATAGGCTTTAATAAGACACAGGAGGTCCTCAACTAGCCCTGTACCAATAGGCTTTAAGACACAGGAGGTCCTCAACTAGCCCTGTACCAATAGGCTTTAAGACACTGGAGGTACTCAACTAGCCCTGTACCAATAGGCTTTAAGACACAGGAGATACTCAACTAGCCCTGTACCAATAGGCTTTAAGACACAGGAGGTCCTCAACTAGCCCTGTACCAATAGGCTTTAAGACATAGGAGGTACTCACCTAGCCCTGTACCAATAGGCTTTAAGACACAGGAGGTCCTCAACTAGCCCTGTACCAATGGGCTCCCTCGCTCACTTGCCCCATTGCTGTGCGGTTCAAACCCCAGAAATCACTCCACCTTAAATGGTTACACACTCACACAGTTCATGCCCTCCGGGGTTGTCTGTGAACTCTATGGCCAGGAGGTCTTTCCCCTCTGTGCTGCGTCCGATACTGTAGATATATAGATACACAGATCAGTACTGTAGATATATAGATACACAGATCCGTACTGTAGATATATAGATACACAGATCTGTACTGTAGATATATAGATACACAGATCAGTACTGTAGATATATAGATACACAGATCGGTACTGTAGATATATAGATACACAGATCGGTACTGTAGATATATAGATACACAGATCAGTACTGTAGATATATAGATACACAGATCAGTACTGTAGATATATAGATACACAGATTGGTACTGTAGATATATAGATACACAGATTAGTACTGCAGATATATAGATACACAGATCAGTACTGTAGATATATAGATACACAGATCCGTACTGTAGATATATAGATACACAGATCCGTACTGTAGATATATAGATACACAGATCCGTACTGTAGATATATAGATACACAGATCTGTACTGTAGATATATAGATACACAGATGAGTACTGTAGATATATAGATACACAGATCTGTACTGTAGATATATAGATACACAGATCAGTACTGTAGATATATAGATACACAGATCAGTACTGTAGATATATAGATACACAGATGAGTACTGTAGATATATAGATACACAGATCCGTACTGTAGATATATAGATACACAGATCCGTACTGTAGATATATAGATACACAGATCTGTACTGTAGATATATAGATACACAGATGAGTACTGTAGATATATAGATACACAGATCAGTACTGTAGATATATAGATACACAGATCAGTACTGTAGATATATAGATACACAGATCAGTACTGTGGATATATAGATACACAGATCAGTACTGTAGATATATAGATACACAGATCGGTAGTTTATTCATCCGTGAGGTTGTATTTCCTGTCCAAGTAAACAGCAGCAGACAACAGCCAGTACCTGTAGGTGCGGGAGATGTGAGAGCACTTGGCAGCAGTCCTCTTCAGAACGCTGTACATCTGGGCGTTGGAGTGGTACGTGAACTGAATGATGGTGGAGGGTTCGTCTGGAGACAGGTTGGAGAAAGCCACTTCATGTCTAGCTGAGAGGGAGAGGGTGAAAGGATGAAGGGGGGGGTCAAGTGATAGGGGGGAAGGGGGTGGGAGATTAGCTGAATTGATCATAGTTAGTTTTCTGAAACACCCCTTCGGGATCGGTGTCCAATCCACGGTACGGTTGAGCTAATGTAGGCTAATTTGATTAGCATGAGGTTGTAAGTAACAAGAACATTTCCCAGGATATAGACATATCTGATATGGCAGAATGCTTAAATTATTGTTAAGCTAACTGCACTGTCCAATTTACATTAGCTAAGACAGTGAAAGAATACCATGCTATTGTTTGAGGAGAGTTGCTCAGTTATGAACTTGAACATGTATGAATAAACCAAGTAGGCACATTTGGGCAGTCATGATGCAACATTTTGAACAGAAATGCAATGTTCATTGGATCACTCTAACACGTTGTACAGACACTGCTGCCATCTAGTGGCCAAAAATCGAAATTGCAGCTGGGCTGGAATAATACATTATGGCCTTTCTCTTCATTTCAAAGATGTTTTTTTCTTTATCTCTTACCAGATCTTCTGTGTTATATTGAATGACATTCCTTTCACATTGCCATAAACTTGAAAGTGTTTCCTTTCAAATGATACCAAGACCATGCATATCCTTGTTTCAGGCCTGAGTTACAGGCAGTTAGATGTGGGTAGGTCATTTTAAACTAAAAAAAAAAATTTAAAAGGGGGGGGCGGACACACATTACGATTGTCATGTTAAATTACTTGGTAAGCTCTTTCAAATACATTTGTAATGTATTTAGAAACTAAAAATGCACTCCGTCCTAACTAGCTTTTCAGGTATTTGTGAATGCTAAGACAAGGTAGAATGTATGTTTGACGTGTTAAAATTCTATTTGTGTAACAGTACATTAAAAACTCTTATTTTGTAAGACAGGGTAGAATGCGTGTTCAACATGTTAAAACTTCATTGGGCTAGGGGCAGTATTCGGAAGTTTGGATGAATGAGGTACCCAAAGTAAACTGCCTGTTACTCCGGCCCAGAAGTTAGGATAAGCATATAATTGGTGGTATTGGATAGAAAACACTCTAAAGTTTCAGGAACTGTTAAAGGTGAAAACCCGAGGAGAATCCATCTGGAATTTATTTTGGGGGCGATGACATCATTTAAAATGGCTGTCTATGGGAAAATCAATGGAATACCTCCCAGATTGCAGTTCTTAGGGCTTCCAGTAGATGTCAACAGTTTTTAGAAAGAGATTCAGGCGTATTCTTTGAAAAATGAGCTAGAATTTGTAGTTTTTCTAGGTGGCTCCCACCGCGCGGCGGTGAGGGCGCGCATTTCGTTATTTATCTCCGGTAATGAACATACTATTCTCCGTCTTAAATTGTATCATTTATTTAAATATTAGGGTACCTGAGGATTTATTAGAAACGTTGTTTGACTTGTTTGGACAAAATTTCGGGTTCATTTGTATGCATTTTGAATGAGGGTAAAAGGTGGATTACTCAGTCAAGCGCCAACTAAACTGACATTTCTGGGGATATTAGAAAGGAATTTATCGAACAAAAGGACCATTTGTTATGTAGCTGGGACCCGTGTGATTGCAATCAGAGGAAGATCTTAAAAGGTAAGTGATTTATTTTATCGCTATTTCTAACTTTCGTGATGCCTTTGCTTGTTTGGAATTTTTTTGTAATGCTTTTGTACGCGGGCCGACTATCCTCAGATAATAATCGCATGGTTTGCTTTCGCCGTAAAGCCTTTTTGAAATCTGACAAAGCGGCTGGATTAACAAGAAGTTAAGCTTTTAAACGATGTAAGACACTTGTATTTTCATGAATGTTTAATATTACGAATTTTGTATTTTGAATTTCGCGCACATCCATTTCCCCGGATGTTGGACAGGTGGGACACTAACGTCCCACCTAGCTCAGAGCTTTTAAAAATTCAATTTGTGTTACAGTACAGTAAAAACTCTTATTGTGTAATTATTGTATATTCAACAAGTTATTTTTTAGCATGTACAATTCCTGGGAGGGCTACCTCTTAACGGGGCCAACGGGTCGTGACAGCCTTCCTGTTCGCCGGCGAAGAATCGGTCACAGTCTAGGAAGTAAGGCCACGCCATGTCGATGCCCTCGAACGCGTGGCCACACCCCTTCCTCACCGCCTCACATGCACTGCGGCATGACTTTAGAAGAAGAAGAAGAAGGGGGAATATGAGGAGAAGAAGAATACTGTATTAATCCATATGAGATGGACACCCATCCTGTATCCAACCCCTCCAGCACACACACATAGACTGTTGTGGGGCTGGAACTAAATGTGTTAGCTGGGACACACCTTGAAGGGGGCGGGGCTGGAACTAAATGTGTTGGCTGGGACACACCTTGACTGTTGTGGGGCTGGAACTAAATGTGTTGGCTGGGACACACCTTGACTGTTGTGGGGCTGGAACTAAATGTGCTAGCTGGAACACACCTTGACTGTTGTGGGGCTGGACCTAAATGTGCTAACTGGGACACACCTTGACGGGGTGGGGCTGGAACTAAATGTGCTAGCTGGGACACACCTTGACTGTTGTGGGGCTGGAACTAAATGTGTTAGCTGGAACACACCTTGACTGTTGTGGGGCTGGAACTAAATGTGTTAGCTGGAACACACCTTGACTGTTGTGGGGCTGGAACTAAATGTGTTAGCTGGAACACACCTTGACTGTTGTGGGGCTGGACCTAAATGTGTTGGCTGGGACACACCTTGACTGTTGTGGGGCTGGAACTAAATGTGCTGACTGGGACACACCTTGACTGTTGTGGGGCTGGAACTAAATGTGTTGGCTGGGACACACATTGACTGTTGTGGGGCTGGAACTAAATGTGTTGGCTGGGACACACCTTGACTGTTGTGGGGCTGGAACTAAATGTGCTAGCTGGAACACACCTTGACTGTTGTGGGGCTGGATCTAAATGTGTTGGCTGGGACACACCTTGACTGTTGTGGGGCTGGAACTAAATGTGTTGGCTGGGACACACCTTGACTGTTGTGGGGCTGGAACTAAATGTGTTGGCTGGGACACACCTTGACTGTTGTGGGGCTGGAACTAAATGTGTTGGCTGGGACACACCTTGACTGTTGTGGGGCTGGAACTAAATGTGTTGGCTGGGACACACCTTGAAGGGGGCGGGGCTGGAACTAAATGTGCTAGCTGGGACACACCTTGACTGTTGTGCGGCTGGAACTAAATGTGCTAGCTGGAACACACCTTGACTGTTGTGGGGCTGGACCTAAATGTGCTGACTGGAACACACCTTGACTGTTGTGGGGCTGGAACTAAATGTGTTAGCTGGAACACACCTTGACTGTTGTGGGGCTGGAACAAAATGTGCTAGCTGGAACACACCTTGATGGGGGCGGGGCTAGAACTAAATGTGTTAGCTGGGACACACCTTGACTGTTTTGGGGCTGGAACTAAATGTGCTAGCTGGAACACACCTTGACTGTTGTGGGGCTGGAACTAAATGTGCTAGCTGGGACACACCTTGATGGGGGCGGGGCTGGAACTAAATGTGCTAGCTGGGACACACCTTGACGGGGGCGGGGCTGGAACTAAATGTGTTGGCTGGGACACCTTGACTGTTGTGGGGCTGGAACTAAATGTGTTGGGTGGGACACACCTTGACTGTTGTGGGGATGGAACTAAATGTGTTGGCTGGGACACACCTTGACTGTTGTGGGGCTGGAACTAAATGTGCTAGCTGGGACACACCTTGACTGTTGTGGGGCTGGAACTAAATGTGCTAACTGGGACACACCTTGACTGTTGTGGGGCTGGAACTAAATGTGCTAACTGGGTCACACCTTGATGGGGGCGGTGCTGGAACTAAATGTGCTAGCTGGGACACACCTTGACAGGTGCGGGGCTGGGTAGGTCTTGGCAGCGTGGGGCGAGTACGGAGCACCCCAGCAGACGGATGTCGGGGGAACACTCCCCGTTGAGGAGACCGTGGATCACAGAGAGGAGGAGGTACTCAGCTCCAGACTCCACCTCGTGACGAGACTGCTGACCTAGGATGTTAGGGAAGATGGTCCTGGGGAGAGAGGAGATGAGCAATTGATCAATTGGTTGATTGGTCGATCTGACGATCAGTCTCTTGAACAGTCAGTCAGTAGGTCAATCAATCAATCAATTAGTCAGTCAGTCAGTCAATTTGTGAATCGGTCTGTCGATCAGTCAGTGAATCAATCAGTGAATCAATCAGTGAATCATATTCGTAATGTTTTTTCTCAAACAAAGTGATTCTCTTCCATTTCCGTGTGGGAAATATATTCACTCTAGGAGTGAACCCCTATGGGCCCTGGTCAAAAGTACTGCACTATATAGGGAATAGTGTGGCACTTGGGATGCACACTCTGTCTATAGTAAGGGAGGGTAACCTGAAGACTCACCTGGAGTAGTCCAGGTCGTTGCAGTAACCCAGGTTAATCTCTGAACACACTGCGGCTGTGGAGTGAGGAGGGAGGAGGGTTAGGGGTAAGAGGAGTAACCCAGGTTAATCTCTGAACACACGGCTGCTGTGGAGTGAGGAGGGAGGAGGGTAAGAGGAGTAACCCAGGTTAATCTCTGAACACACGGCTGCTGTGAAGAGAGGAGGGAGGAGGGTTAAGGGTAAGAGGAGGAGATAACATATTTCTATCTGAATGTTCTGAAAATGTTATGTAGAACAAACATGCCTCTCTGACATGTAAAACTGGGAGTCATGTCAGCTGTAGTCATGGCATTTCTGTCAGATCCAGTGTGGTATGTACACTATAAACACTAAGATACAGTGTGGTATGTACACTATAAACACTAAGATACAGTGTGGTATGTACACTATAAACACTAAGATACAGTGTGGTATGTACACTATAAACACTAAGATACAGTGTGGTATGTACACTATAAACACTAAGATACAGTGTGGTATGTACACTATAAACACTAAGATACAGTGTGGTATGTACACTATAAACACTGTCAGATACAGTGTGGTATGTACACTATAAACACTAAGATACAGTGTGGTATGTACACTATAAACACTGTCAGATCCAGTGTGGTATGTACACTATAAACACTAAGATCCAGTGTGGTATGTACACTATAAACACTGTCAGATCCAGTGTGGTATGTACACTATAAACACTGTCAGATCTAGTGTGGTATGTACACTATAAACACTGTTAGATCCAGTGTGGTATGTACACTATAAACACTAAGATACAGTGTGGTATGTACACTATAAACACTGTTAGATCCAGTGTGGTATGTACACTATAAACACTAAGATCTAGTGTGGTATGTACACTATAAACACTGTCAGATCCAGTGTGGTATGTACACTATAAACACTGTCAGATCCAGTGTGGTATGTACACTATAAACACTAAGATCCAGTGTGGTATGTACACTATAAACATTGTCAGATCCAGTGTGGTATGTACACTATAAACACTATCAGATCCAGTGTGGTATGTACACTATAAACACTAAGATACAGTGTGGTATGTACACTATAAACACTATCAGATCCAGTGTGGTATGTACACTATAAACACTATCAGATACAGTGTGGTATGTACACTATAAACACTATCAGATACAGTGTGGTATGTACACTATAAACACTATCAGATCCAGTGTGGTATGTACACTATAAACACTAAGATACAGTGTGGTATGTACACTATAAACACTATCAGATCCAGTGTGGTATGTACACTATAAACACTATCAGATCCAGTGTGGTATGTACACTATAAACACTATCAGATCCAGTGTGGTATGTACACTATAAACACTAAGATCCAGTGTGGTATGTACACTATAAACACTATCAGATACAGTGTGGTATGTACACTATAAACACTATCAGATCCAGTGTGGTATGTACACTATAAACACTATCAGATCCAGTGTGGTATGTACACTATAAACACTAAGATCCAGTGTGGTATGTACACTATAAACACTATCAGATACAGTGTGGTATGTACACTATAAACACTATCAGATCCAGTGTGGTATGTACACTATAAACACTAAGATCCAGTGTGGTATGTACACTATAAACACTATCAGATCCAGTGTGGTATGTACACTATAAACACTAAGATCCAGTGTGGTATGTACACTATAAACACTAAGATACAGTGTGGTATGTACACTATAAACACTATCAGATCCAGTGTGGTATGTACACTATAAACACTAAGATCCAGTGTGGTATGTACACTATAAACACTAAGATCCAGTGTGGTATGTACACTATAAACACTATCAGATCCAGTGTGGTATGTACACTATAAACACTATCAGATCCAGTGTGGTATGTACACTATAAACACTATCAGATCCAGTGTGGTATGTACACTATAAACACTAAGATACAGTGTGGTATGTACACTATAAACACTATCAGATCCAGTGTGGTATGTACACTATAAACACTATCAGATCCAGTGTGGTATGTACACTATAAACACTAAGATACAGTGTGGTATGTACACTATAAACACTGTCAGATCCAGTGTGGTATGTACACTATAAACACTAAGATACAGTGTGGTATGTACACTATAAACACTGTCAGATCCAGTGTGGTATGTACACTATAAACACTAAGATACAGTGTGGTATGTACACTATAAACACTGTCAGATCCAGTGTGGTATGTACACTATAAACACTAAGATACAGTGTGGTATGTACACTATAAACACTAAGATCCAGTGTGGTATGTACACTATAAACACTAAGATACAGTGTGGTATGTACACTATAAACACTAAGATCCAGTGTGGTATGTACACTATAAACACTAAGATCCAGTGTGGTATGTACACTATAAACACTATCAGATACAGTGTGGTATGTACACTATAAACACTATCAGATCCAGTGTGGTATGTACACTATAAACACTAAGATCCAGTGTGGTATGTACACTATAAACACTATCAGATACAGTGTGGTATGTACACTATAAACACTATCAGATCCAGTGTGGTATGTACACTATAAACACTAAGATCCAGTGTGGTATGTACACTATAAACACTATCAGATACAGTGTGGTATGTACACTATAAACACTATCAGATCCAGTGTGGTATGTACACTATAAACACTAAGATCCAGTGTGGTATGTACACTATAAACACTAAGATCCAGTGTGGTATGTACACTATAAACACTGTCAGCTACAGTGTGGTATGTACACTATAAACACTGTCAGCTACAGTGTGGTATGTACACTATAATCACTAAGATCCAGTGTGGTATGTACACTATAAACACTAAGATCCAGTGTGGTATGTACACTATAAACACTAAGATACAGTGTGGTATGTACACTATAAACACTAAGATACAGTGTGGTATGTACACTATAAACACTATCAGATACAGTGTGGTATGTACACTATAAACACTAAGATCCAGTGTGGTATGTACACTATAAACACTAAGATCCAGTGTGGTATGTACACTATAAACACTAAGATCCAGTGTGGTATGTACACTATAAACACTAAGATCCAGTGTGGTATGTACACTATAAACACTAAGATACAGTGTGGTATGTACACTATAAACACTAAGATACAGTGTGGTATGTACACTATAAACACTAAGATACAGTGTGGTATGTACACTATAAACACTAAGATACAGTGTGGTATGTACACTATAAACACTAAGATCCAGTGTGGTATGTACACTATAAACACTAAGATCCAGTGTGGTATGTACACTATAAACACTAAGATCCAGTGTGGTATGTACACTATAAACACTATCAGATCCAGTGTGGTATGTACACTATAAACACTAAGATCCAGTGTGGTATGTACACTATAAACACTAAGATCCAGTGTGGTATGTACACTATAAACACTAAGATCCAGTGTGGTATGTACACTATAAACACTAAGATCCAGTGTGGTATGTACACTATAAACACTAAGATCCAGTGTGGTATGTACACTATAAACACTGTCAGATCCAGTGTGGTATGTACACTATAAATACTAAGATACAGTGTGGTATGTACACTATAAACACTAAGATCCAGTGTGGTATGTACACTATAAACACTAAGATACAGTGTGGTATGTACACTATAAACACTATCAGATCCAGTGTGGTATGTACACTATAAACACTAAGATACAGTGTGGTATGTACACTATAAACACTAAGATCCAGTGTGGTATGTACACTATAAACACTAAGATCCAGTGTGGTATGTACACTATAAACACTAAGATACAGTGTGGTATGTACACTATAAACACTAAGATACAGTGTGGTATGTACACTATAAACACTAAGATACAGTGTGGTATGTACACTATAAACACTAAGATACAGTGTGGTATGTACACTATAAACACTAAGATACAGTGTGGTATGTACACTATAAACACTGTCAGATCCACTGTGGTATGTACACTATAAACACTAAGATACAGTGTGGTATGTACACTATAAACACTAAGATCCAGTGTGGTATGTACACTATAAACACTAAGATACAGTGTGGTATGTACACTATAAACACTAAGATCCAGTGTGGTATGTACACTATAAACACTAAGATCCAGTGTGGTATGTACACTATAAACACTAAGATACAGTGTGGTATGTACACTATAAACACTAAGATCCAGTGTGGTATGTACACTATAAACACTAAGATCCAGTGTGGTATGTACACTATAAACACTAAGATACAGTGTGGTATGTACACTATAAACACTAAGATCCAGTGTGGTATGTACACTATAAACACTAAGATCCAGTGTGGTATGTACACTATAAACACTAAGATCCAGTGTGGTATGTACACTATAAACACTAAGATCCAGTGTGGTATGTACACTATAAACACTAAGATCCAGTGTGGTATGTACACTATAAACACTGTCAGCTACAGTGTGGTATGTACACTATAAACACTAAGATACAGTGTGGTATGTACACTATAAACACTGTCAGATCCAGTGTGGTATGTACACTATAAACACTAAGATACAGTGTGGTATGTACACTATAAACACTATCAGATACAGTGTGGTATGTACACTATAAACACTATCAGCTACAGTGTGGTATGTACACTATAAACACTAAGATCCAGTGTGGTATGTACACTATAAACACTAAGATCCAGTGCGGTATGTACACTATAAACACTAAGATACAGTGTGGTATGTACACTATAAACACTATCAGATACAGTGTGGTATGTACACTATAAACACTATCAGATCCAGTGTGGTATGTACACTATAAACACTAAGATACAGTGTGGTATGTACACTATAAACACTATCAGATACAGTGTGGTATGTACACTATAAACACTAAGATCCAGTGTGGTATGTACACTATAAACACTAAGATCCAGTGTGGTATGTACACTATAAACACTAAGATCCAGTGTGGTATGTACACTATAAACACTATCAGATCCAGTGTGGTATGTACACTATAAACACTAAGATCCAGTGTGGTATGTACACTATAAACACTAAGATACAGTGTGGTATGTACACTATAAACACTAAGATCCAGTGTGGTATGTACACTATAAACACTAAGATCCAGTGCACTGCTATACGGATGACATCATACCTAAGATATATTTTATTATATATTTACATTGAATTTATTTTCTTAGAAGAATAAAATAAGTTGAGTGAAACAACTTACGTTTGACTTCATCTGGACCGTTGTTGCATCTTCCTGCAAAACACAAAACACAAAACACATCACAATAGAAGTATGTGTAACCTACTGCAGTGGTTCTCTAACCTCTCCTGGAGAACCCCCAGACTCTATCTAACCTACTGCAGTGGTTCTCTAATATCTCCTGGAGAACCCCCAGACTCTATGTAAACTACTGCAGTGGTTCTCTAATATCTCCTGGAGAACCCCCAGACTCTATCTAACCTACTGCAGCGGTTCTAGAATCTCTCCTGGAGAACCCCCAGACTGTATGTAGCCTACTGCAGTGGTTCTCTAGCCTCTCCTGGAGAACCCCCAGACTGTATGTAGCCTACTGCAGTGGTTCTCTAACCTCTCCTGGAGAACCCCCAGACTCTATCTAACCTACTGCAGTGGTTCTATAACCTCTCCTGGAGAACCCCCAGACTGTATGTAGCCTACTGCAGTGGTTCTATAACCTCTCATGGAGAACCCCCAGACTGTATCTAACCTACTGCAATGTTGCTAGAATCTCTCCTGGAGAACCCCCAGACTGTATGTAGCCTACTGCAGTGGTTCTCTAACCTCTCCTGGAGAACCCCCATACTCTATCTAACCTACTGCAGTGGTTCTAGAATCTCTCCTGGAGAACCCCCAGACTCTATCTAACCTACTGCAGTGGTTCTATAACCTCTCCTGGAGAACCCCCAGACTGTATGTAGCCTACTGCAGTGGTTCTCTAACCTCTCCTGGAGAACCCCCAGACTGTATGTAGCCTACTGCAGTGGTTCTATAACCTCTCCTGGAGAACCCCCAGACTGCATGTAACCTACTACAGTGGTTCTATAACCTCTCCTGGAGAACCCCCAGACTGTATGTAGACTACTGCAGTGGTTCTATAACCTCTCCTGGAGAACCCCCAGACTCTATGTAACCTACTGCAGTGGTTCTATAACCTCTCCTGGAGAACACCCAGACTGCAGTGCTTCTCCAACATCTCCTTGAGAACCCATAGACTTACCCTCTACAGTGGGATCAACTTACTTGCACCCCTGACTGGCAATGCACAAACAATACTTCAAAAAATATAAACAACATAATTATAGAGATAAACTCAAAATACCAGCGTGTGAGAAATACTGGACTTTATTAATGTTTCAATGGAACCAACCGAAATCATAATTATTTAATACAAAACAAATTTAACCAAAATCAAGGTTTCATAATTCTTGGCACTCATTTACTACTTAGTGCAAACACCTCTGGTAAGGATTACAGCACAGTCTTTTCCTGTAATGTTTGACAAGGTTCAGGAACACATTTGGAGGGATTTTGGACCATTCCTCTATGCAGATCCTTTCAAGATCCTTCACATTCTTGGGTTTGTGCTCATCAACTGCCCTCTTCAACTCATCCCACAGGTTTTCAATTGGATTGAGGTCTGGTGACTGAGATGGCCATGGCAGAACATAGATTTTTTTTGTCACAGAACCATTTGGCCCGTTCCTGTAGGTTCATGCTCTACAACATCCGCAGAGTACGACCCTGCCTCACACAGGAAGCGGCGCAGGTCCTAATCCAGGCACTTGTCATCTCCCGTCTGGATTACTGCAACTCGCTGTTGGCTGGGCTCCCTGCCTGTGCCATTAAACCCCTTCAACTCATCCAGAACGCCGCAGCCCGTCTGGTGTTCAACCTTCCCAAGTTCTCTCACGTCACCCCGCTCCTCCGTTCTCTCCACTGGCTTCCAGTTGAAGCTCGCATCCGCTACAAGACCATGGTGCTTGCCTACGGAGCTGTGAGGGGAACGGCACCTCAGTACCTCCAGGCTCTGATCAGGCCCTACACCCAAACAAGGGCACTGCGTTCATCCACCTCTGGCCTGCTCGCCTCCCTACCACTGAGGAAGTACAGCTCCCGCTCAGCCCAGTCAAAACTGTTCGCTGCCCTGGCCCCCCCAATGGTGGAACAAACTCCCTCACGACGCCAGGACAGCGGAGTCAATCACCACCTTCCGGAGACACCTGAAACCCCACCTCTTTAAGGAATACCTAGGATAGGTTAAGTAATCCCTCTCACCCCACCCCCCCTAAGTTTTAGATGCACTATTGTTAAGTGACTGTCCCACTGGATGTCATAAGGTGAATGCACCAATTTGTAAGTCGCTCTGGATAAGAGCGTCTGCTAAATGACTTAAATGTAAATGTAATGTGTGGATCT